>NC_053023.1:426584049-426598986 GCF_003073215.2 Triticum urartu | reverse complement strand
GCCCTCCGTGGACTCGCGCAACCGTTACCCTTCGTGGGTTGAAGTCTCCATCAACGTGGATGTAGGATAGCACCACCTATCCGAACCACGGGAAAAACATCCGTGTCTCCAATTGCGTTTGAATTCTCCAAACCCTTCCCTTTACATTCTTGCAAGTTGCATTCTTTACTTTCCGCTGCCAATATACTCTTTGCATGCTTGCTTGAATTGTGTGATGATTGCTTGACTTGTCCTACAATAGCTAAAATCTGCCAAGAACTAAACTTGGGAAAAGGTTAAGTTTTTATTTGGTCAAGTAGTCTAATCACCCCCCCTCTAGACATACTTTCGATCCTACACCTACAGGGGTAAAACACTACATAGGTTGTGTGTCTTCACAGTTGCCAAGCAGAATACACTAGATCTGCCATGTACTACGCTAGAGATAACCGTAAGTTCTCAGTAGATTGATGCACGTAGTTGGTAAATGAAATGGATGTGTAGGAATCCATAAAAAGGGAGAGAAAAATTGAGAAATTTGGAATAAATGGGGGGGGTGAAAATTAATTGCCACTGGTGTCTAACGTCAGTTTCCACCTATCATTGTCGTCAACTGCCACCATGTCAACTTATTGCTTGCCATCCTATTGTAGAGGCTGATGCCATCGAATCAAACGGATAGCTAGCACCCAGATTTTAGAAAAGATAGTGGTTGAGAGCACATTGGCAGAAACGAGACGCGGAAAAGAATGAATCACGAAGATGGTGTTGATACTTGGGGTTCTCAAAGACCAGAAACGCCCCCTTGGGATGCATCAGAGTACAGTCAACTCATTTCTGTAGGGCCGTTGCTGCCACTACTAGAACAGTATGCAGGCATTGGTATGATGCGTGATAACAAAAGAAAAGAACATTTGCCATGTTCGCGACGATGAAGATGACATTCTACTTATGTCCTACACTGTCATTTTTTCGCAGGTTCTTATGACCAAACCACACTCACGGGGGCTCCGTGGCAAGTTCAGTCGCAGGGCGCTAACACTGACAAATGTACGGGCAGGCAACTTCAACTAGCTAATATGGCTCATCAAGGTAACGCATACGAAAAAGAACACATACTGGTCTGGACATGAAAAATAAACTTGCAAAGGTTGGCAAAAGACTCACGAGTTATGTCGGGGGAAACGCAAAACCTTCATGCAGCACGTGGCAGCAGGCAGCACCCATGTACCTGCCATCGACGTCATACACAGGTGAGTCCATAAAAAGTGAAGTTGCGGACGGTGAATTAGCAGAAGGAGCATAGTTGACAACTGCAGTTGCCATGACTGGACAACTGCAATTGCCATGAACGAATAACTGCAGTTGTCATCCCTGGACAATTGTTGTTGCCCTCCCTAGACAAATGTAGTTGCCATGGAGGAACAACTGCAGTTGCCATGCCAGGACAACTGCAGTTGCCATGCCAGCACAAACTGCAGTTGCCATGTATTGACCAACTACTACGATGCTTACAGGTTATTACGGTGGTGGTACCCCGGCAAACGTCTCATGGCAAGCTTCACAGATTGCAGATAGAGCACGTCAATTTGGTGTGACAGACCACACAAGATGGGCACATGTAGCACAACAAGGTAAGGAAAAAAATTGGACCACAAAAAGAGCACTACATTTGTTTTTGTGGCAAATAGCACGTGACGAAAAAAGAAGATTGTATCAGTGATGGTGGACAAAATCAAGCATAAAACGCTAACAGGTGGTTGTGTGCAATGAGTCATATATTGTCTTTGAAAATTTGCCAACTGCTAGAAGCATGTGTGCAGAACTAATGGTTGATCGCATTTGCCTAGTGAGCTCAAGCCTAGAATGCAAAGTTTTGATGCTAGAACACACTGGTTGCCATGTATTGGTAGCAGTATTTGCCATGTATGCAGGACTGCAGCTGCCATGCATATAAAATCCAAGTTTTCGTACTAAAAAGGAGCTGGTTGTCGTGCATTGGCAAACAATAGTTGCCATGTTTGTTGGACTGTAGCTGACATGACTGGACAACTATAGTTGCCTTGCTGTTTGAATGATGTCATGCCAAATCACTTGAAGTTGATGTGATCCGTTACAAATAAACATGTTATTCAAGCAAAATCTTACGCTCGTACCTGTTTTTTCTATTACAGGGCCTACAACTACAGTGAACAGCGGCGCGGGGACATCTACTGCGGGGAGCTCTGAGCACACGGAGGACGCGTTCCACCAGCCAGCCAACAATCATGCCGCAAACAATGCTGAGTTAGAGTCGGAAATGGCAATCATTCCAGCAATGCCAACAGGCACCCCTTTGAACACAAGCACTGGTAACACTCAAGTAGATGAAACTGCCGCCGATACTGAAGTGAATGATGAAACTGATGACGAAGCACAAGGGGATGAAGATGGTGGGCAATCGGAGATCATGGTACCTCAGCCACCGTACATTGGGCAGAGATTTGAATCGTTCGCAGAAGCAAAGGAATTCTACCAGACATATGCAAAGTTCCATGGGTTTGCGATCAACACCGAATACCATAGGAAAATTAAGAAAACTAACGAATACAATAGAGGTCAGATGAGGTGCCACAAGGCACGAAGGAACAAGAAGGGGAAAGGTGTTGTGCCTGTCGTTCCGAAACGAAAGAGATGTATCATTCTCAAGACCGAATGCCCTGTCCGGTGTAAGCTAAACGTAGATGGAGCACAATGGGTGGTCACTCAATATTTTGACGAGCACAACCATAAACTCATAAAGAAGTTCGACCTGGTGAAATTTCTGACCGCCCACAGAGGATTCACCCCCCTCGAGAAGAAATTCATAAAGCTGCTACATGATTGTAACGTCGGTCCATCAAGAATGGTCCAGATACTATCACTCATCCACAGCAAAAACGGGACTCTAAGTAGCATGCCCTACATACCAGCCAATGTCACAAACCTAAAGGAAAAGTACCGTAGAGAGAGCAAGTTGGCTGACATAGAGGCCACAATGGCCTACTTCGATGAGAAAGCGAAGGAAGATCCATATTTCTTCTACAGGATAAGGTTGGACGATGAGGACCGTGTCAGGAACATGTATTGGGTGGATGGTGCTGCAAGGAGAGCCTACAAACATTTTCGAGATTGCATTTCATTCGACGCGACGTATCTCACTAATATGTACAAGATGCCATGTGCTCCATTCATAGGAATAAATAACCACAATCAGTCGTTGCAGTTCGAATGCGGGCTCGTTCAGAACGAAGACACGGATGGGTACGTTTGGCTGTTCAAGACCTTCTTGGAGTGCATGGATGGACTTGCTCCGATGAACATAATAACAGACCAGGATTTTAGCATGCGTGCAGGCATAGATGAGGTCTTTGCATTGGCAGTGCACAGGCACTGCAGGTGGCACATTATAAAGAAGGCTGAGGAGACGCTAGGATCGTTATTTGCTGACCGTCCAGAGCTGCACAAGGCATTCGAGCTGTGCGTGGACCACAGCTTGACGGTGGAGGAGTTTGAAAGGAGCTGGATGGCCATGATTGAAACATATCAAGTCCCATACAACGAGACTCTTGCTAATCTGTGGGAGAAGCGAATGTACTGGGTGCCGGCCTACTTCATGCAGTGCTTCTTCCTGTTTCTGTAGACTACGTAGCGCAGCGAGGGGTTCAATGCTGTTTTGAAGCGGTACGTGAGCCCTGGCAACTCATTGCTACAGTTTGCCAAGCAGTACAGAGCTTTGCAACAAAAAATACTAGGATCTGAGCTACAGCAAGAAGCGAACACCGCGCTAAAGCAGCCAAAATTGCTAACGTATTTACCGATGGAGAGGCAAATGAGCAAGATATACACCAACAAGATCTTTAACAAGTAAGTCAGTTGCGTTACGGTCGTATTTGCGCAAAGCAAGAATGCAGTAGGTGCCATATAGAATACAATGCAGTTGTCATGATATGTGGTTGCCATGTTTAATGAAATACTGTTTGCCATGCTTACTCAGCTACAGTTGACATGTTCAATGGAAATTCCATTTGCCATGCTTACCCGGATGCAGTTTCCATGTTCAATGAAATGCAGTTGCCATGTTTTAATGCACTGTACTTCCATTGGGCATGTTGGTATGCAAATGCCAATGTCAACTAAAAAAATGTTATGTTGTTGCCATATCTACTGAAATGCAATTGTCATGTTTACTAAAATGCAACTGCCATGTTTGCTGAAATGCAATTGCCATTGTTTACTCAACTGTAGTTGCCATGTTTAATAAAACGCAGTTGCCATGTTTTATGCAATGTGCTTCCATTGGGAACGTTGGTGTGGAAATGACGATGCCCAGTTGAAAAATATTATGCAGTTGCCATGTCTAATGTACTGCAGTTGCCATATCTAATGTACTACAGTTGCCATGTCTAATGTACTACAGTTGCCATGTCTTATGTACTATATTTGCCATGTCTTATGTACTATATTTGCCATGTTCAAACAAAAATGTATTTCTATTTCCATGACAACATAATGTGCTACAAAAAAAGTGCACATGATAGTTTAACAGAAAACACACAAAACTTGCAGATTCCAGGAAGAAATAAAGCGTGCCAGCATGTTCACGGCTTTCCAGGTGGACGAACATACGTTCAAGGTGTGTTCTATTTTGTGCATGTTAGATTCAGAAACTGAAGACCCGGACAAAGGAAGGAACTACTTCGTGAAAGCCTCAATCAACCAAGGCGAATACTACTGCCAATGTTGTAAGTTTGAACGAGACGGCATTGTGTGCTGTCACATACTAAAAGTAATGGACATGAACGCTGTGACACGGATGCCCCGCCATTTCATAAGGCGGCGATGGACTTGGGACGCTGACGATGCGTTGGCGCCGCAGACAACAAACGCAGTTCTGGCTGTGCATGACGAGAGACCTGAGTCAACCATGGAAGCCGTGAAGCACGTTGTGCTGACAAAGAACTATGCTGAGCTAATTGATGAAGCATGCAAGAGTGATGAGACAGCGAGAGTCGCAGAAAAACACAGGAAGGCCCTGAAAAGAGAGCTTGATGAGATCAAGAAGAGGAAAGCTGAGGAAGCCTTACACAGGTTCCCCCGCACATCAAGTGTGCCTTCGTCCACGGGGCCATCATCTGAAAACTCGGAGATAGGATCCGAAACAGCAAGCACACAAACCCAGGTCAGGAACCCGCCCCGTTCCATCACAAAGGGGCGTCCAAAAGAGATAAGGTACAAATCGGGATTGGAGATTCAAGCAAAACACAAGAAAATGAAGAAAGGGACGGGCAATCCATAAGCAAAATTGGGGCGCTGTGACATGGTCCTTGGGGACATTTTGTTTTGTAACCTAGATGTTGTGAATTTTTTCTAGAAATGGGAGACTGACTCTTGAGGGGCATCAGAAGTTGTAGGAAAAATGCTTTGAATGGGTAACTGCAGTTGCCATCTTGTGTGTGCTTGATCTGCCATGGTATATGTGTTTAATCTGCCATGCTATTTTGTACTAAATATGCCATGATATTTTATACTGAATCTATCATGGTAAATATACTGGGTCTACCATCTTGTTTATGCTGAATCTGCCGTGTTCTTTGTACTGAATCTGCCCTGTTAGCTGTACTGGAAAAATGTCATGTTATTTGTAATGACTCTACATCGCGTATATTTTCATGATAATTCGACACGCTTTAGTCACACATGCTGTGTTGTGTGCAATATATGGGAAACAAAGTTGAAAAAGCGTAACGTGTATCAACCGCAGAAAAGGTCTCCGGATCGTCTCCTCGCCGCCAGCCGCCTCCAGTCGCTGGTCCCCGTCGCCGTCAACGGAAATTCAACCCCGCCGTTGCCGCTGTAGCGAGTCACCGCCGAACTAGGGTATGGACTCGATCACAGTGCTATTCCCCGTCCGATTCCTAGCACATTGTGTTCTTAGTGATTCTTGCCACGATTGAAACACTCCTATCCAGTCAACGCGTTCGTAGATTAGTTTTGATTCGAAAATTTTAGGGTTAGGTTTCCGCTGAAACCATCTCGGACCCACCGAGTTGAGAAACTCCGTCCCACCGATTTGGCTCATGCCATTGCACAAGTGAGTCTCGGTCTGACCGAGAATTACTTATCGGTGTGACTGATTTTGGAACTTTGTGAAACCCTAGCAGTCTCGGTGCCACCGAACTATGACTCGGTCTGACCGAGTTCACTAGTTTAGGTTCCAAAACTGCTTCGGTATCACCGAGTTTAAAAATCGGTAGATCCGAGATGATTTCAGTGGGAAACTAAAACTAAGATTTTGAATCATTCTTTTGCAAAAATCTCTGCATTTTGTGATGCTCATCCACTCTACCTCATCTATAAACTATTCACAGGGTCAGCAGTCAGCTTGTTCATCATGTCAGACCAAAGTGATAGCCAGAACATGTCAGAACAGCCAGTGCAGATGAGTGAGGGCACTAGTCCCTCAAGTTCTTCAGATGAAGGCAGCAGGAGCACCCCTAGCAATCTGCCAAAAGCTGCCACAAGACAAAGGAAGAAGAGAACCTCAGAATCAGAGGATGAGGACTATGTGGCAGAAGAGGAAGCAACTTCAAAGAGAGTAGTGCTCGAGAAGGAACATGGCTCAGCTCAAGGCACAAAGCCAGGATTGAAAATCAAAAGGCCAGCAGGTAGGCAGCCTATGCCAAAGGCCAGAGCTTCAACTCAGATTCCTGAAAAGCCTGCACCCAAAGAACCAGTTGCTGCTGAAGGAAAGAAAAGGAAGGAAAGAGTCAAGAAGACCGTAGCCAGAGTGCTTGGAAAGGCTTCCATCATGGAAGAAGAGGAAGAAGAAGAGGTTGCTGCACCAGCACCTAAGGCACCTAAGCTTATGGGTGATGCTATAAGATCAGGGGCTGCCACATCTAAGCCCAAAGAAGCACCCAAAGCTTCCTCCAAGCCCAAGTCTGCACCAAAGAGAAATACGAGGAGCATACCTGCAACTGAGAAGAACAAGGCCCCAGTGCTTGAAGCTGCTGAAGAAGATGATGAAGAGCATGTTCTGAGAAAGCTCAAGCCCAAGATCCCAGACCACAATGATGCTCATCCTGTGGCTGAGGACATGAAGCTCAGAAGAGACTCGGGGCTGAGGAAGTGGAGAGAAGCAGATCCGTATGCTTCAAGGAGAAGAACTGCTGTTGATTACAGGTTTCACACTAAGGAACAGCAGGACTTCTATGAGACAGTTTTGTTGGACAAGAAGCCCATAGTTTGTGACATGAGATGGGTTGATTGGGAGTACATCAAGGAAAATGAAGAGCACTATCCTGGAGTGCAGGACAGCTTCAATGCTTGTGGAGTAGCAGACTTTGTTGGGCAGAAGCTCACAAAGTGGAACGAGGAGCTTATTATGCAATTCTACTCCACGGCACACTTCTATCCAGATGGTAGGATAACATGGATGTCTGAAGGTACGAGGTACCAATCTACAGTTGCTGAATGGGCTCAGCTGATCAATGCCCCAGAAGAGCAGGAAGATGACTTGGATGTATATGCCAAGAAGAAGATGGACCACAACTCTATGTCCAACATGTACAAGGAAATTCCAAATGAAGCACTTGATACTTTCAAGTTTGGCTCGGTGCATTATCTTCTGTCAGGGCTGCCAACTATCAACTGGATCCTTAGGCACACCTTGTTGCCCAAGTCAGGTGATCACAAGATGATCAAAGGCCATGCGATCAATTTGCTTCATATATTTGATGTGCCACAGAAGTTCAAGGTGATGAGCCTCATGGTAGAGACCATTAAGAGGACAGCAGCTGATCAGAAGAGGAGCTGTGGTTATGCCCCTCAGATTCAGGAGTTAATCAACTCGAAGATGGGCACAGGCATATACTTATTGGACAAGGAACACCTGCCCATCCGTCCAGATTTTGAAGATAATCAAGTTGTTCATGAATGAGAATGAACCATCATCTGCACAAGCACGAGCAAAGAAGGAGAAGGCAAGGAAGGAGAAAGCTGCCAAGATGCCAACTCAAGAGGAGGCATCTGAGTATTTCTTGAAAACCAAACAAGAGCAGCTTGGTTACTTGATTGCATCCACACTGAGGATTGAGCAAGGACTGGCCACCCTCACTCAGAATCAGCAGAGCTTAGAGAGAATCATGGAACAAAAGTTCTATGACTTGGATGTCAAAGTAACAGAGATTCAGTCTGCAGTGGAACAACTTCAGGATGACATGCAGGAGAGGAGAGGCAAGACTACAACTGATGCATTTGCCAGAGTGCCAAGAGCTCAGAGATCACATGCAGTGCCAGTTGCTGACACCCGAGCCACCACTTCTGCACCAACCACAGCCTCAGTTCCACCAGCTCCAGCATCTACTTCAGCCTCAACTCCAACCACGTCTACAGAAGGCTTCGTCCTTGGAGTGATCCGAACTCCACCACCACCTGAAGATCAAGCCTGAGTGTCGACTTAGCACTATGCATTTTCTAGGAACTTTTTGGTAACTTGTTGCCAAAGGGGGAGAAAATGTATAGATCATAGGCTTCGAGAGAGAGTGTTGCTTTTATTCTCTCTTGTTTTATTTGGTGGTTTTTCGAACTTTGTTTGCTTTTGCTTGAGATACTACGTCATTATCTGTGAGACATTGATGATCATGTGTTTGATCATAAGATACACTTAATGTTTGCTTAATATTATCATCTTATCTATCTTATGTGATCATTCACTATTCTTGGTGATGAGTGCATGTATTTCATTCTTATCATTTTAAGCGCTCCACCAAGATGTATGTGACATGGAAGAGTAACCCATGACTCTAACTCTTTGTGCATTTGCAGTCCAAAGCAAATTTTAAATATGCACAAATTTAGGGGGAGCTCTTACTTGTCACATACTTCTCAAAGCGACGATATATTTCATGCTTATTATCATTTGTCGAAGCTTTGATCTATATGTTGTCATCAATTACCAAAAAGGGGGAGATTGAAAGTGCAACTATCCCTAGGTGGTTTTGGTAATTCATAACAACATATAGCTCATTGAGCTAATGCTATTCCAAGATGACTATTTCAGGAAAGCTCAATGATTGGCATGGCATGGATGTGAAAGTGGAACCCTCAAAATGCTAAGGACAAAGGATTGGCTCAAGCTCAAAAGCTCAAGACTCTTCATTTTATATTTTAGTGATCCAAGATCACATTGAGTCCATAGGAAAAGCCAATACTATCAAGGAGGGATGAGGTGTTGCTTAATGAGCCTTTTGCTTCATGTGCTTAGTGATATGCTCCAAAACCCTCAACTACTTTCCCATATCCACATATGACCTAAACCCTAAGCCAAACTCGGTCCTACCGATTCTTTCTATCCGGCGCCACCGAGTTTCACTTGTCATAAGCCACTGCCAAACCCTAGCAATTCGGTTCTACCGATAGGGATCTCGGTCTCACCGAGATGGGATTGCAAACTCTCTGTTTCCCTTTCGTAACTTTTCGGTCTCACCGAGTTTGTGTAATCGGTCTCACCGAGATTACGTTATGTCCAAACCCTAACCATATCGGTCCTACCGAGTTGCATGTCAGTCCCACCGAAAATCTCTAACGGTCACTAGGTTTACCTTTTCGGTCCGACCGAGTTTGTTGATTCGGTCCCACCGAGATTGGAAAACTATGTGTAACAGTTGGATTTTGTGTGGAGGCTATATATACCCCTCCACCTCCTCTTCATTCGTGGAGAGAGCCATCAGAACACATACACAATTCCAACTCATATGTTCTGAGAGAGAACCACCTACTCATGTGTTGAGACCAAGATATTCCATTCCTACCATATGAATCTTGATCTCTAGCCTTCCCCAAGTTGCTTTCCACTCAAATCTTCTTTCCACAAAATCCAAATCCTATGAGAGAGAGTTGAGTGTTGGGGAGACTATCATTTGAAGCACAAGAGCAAGGAGTTCATTGTCTACGCACCATTTGTTACTTCTTGGAGAGTGGTGTCTCCTAGATTGGCTAGGTGTCACTTGGGAGCCTCCGACAAGATTGTGGAGTTGAACCAAAGAGTTTGTAAGGGCAAGGAGATCGCCTACTTTGTGAAGATCTACCGCTAGTGAGGCAAGTCCTTCGTGGGCGATGGCCATGGTGGGATAGACAAGGTTGCTTCTTCGTGGACCCTTCGTGGGTGGTTGCTTCTTCGTGGACCCTTCGTGGGTGGTTGCTTCTTCGTGGACCCTTCGTGGGTGGTTGCTTCTTCGTGGACCCTTCTGGGTGGTGCTTCTTCGTGGACTCGGCCCGTGACCCTTGTGGGTGGAGCCCTCCGTGGACTGCGAACCATTACCCTTCGTGGGTGGAGCCCTCCGTGGACTCGCGCAACCATTACCCTTCGTGGGTGGAGCCCTCCGTGGACTCGCGCAACCGTTACCCTTCGTGGGTTGAAGTCTCCATCAACGTGGATGTAGGATAGCACCACCTATCCGAACCACGGGAAAAACATCCGTGTCTCCAATTGCGTTTGAATTCTCCAAACCCTTCCCTTTACATTCTTGCAAGTTGCATGCTTTACTTTCTGCTGCCAATATACTCTTTGCATGCTTGCTTGAATTGTGTGATGATTGCTTGACTTGTCCTACAATAGCTAAAATCTGCCAAGAACTAAACTTGGGAAAAGGTTAAGTTTTTATTTGGTCAAGTAGTCTAATCACCCCCCCCTCTAGACATACTTTCGATCCTACAAGTGGTATCAGAGCTTTGGTCTCCATTTGCTTTGATCTCCATAGCTTTTGGTGGTCATAGCCTTGGTTTCACAACCTAGGAGAGTATGGCGTCTAGCGAGGGAAATTATCACCGTAGAGGTCCTTACTTTGATGGTACTAATTTTGCTAGTTGGAAGCATAAAATGAAAATGCATATTCTTGGACATAACCCCGTCGTTTGGGCTATTGTGTGTGTTGGTTTGCAAGGTGACTTCTTTGATGGGAAAGAACCAAACCGTGAAGCTACCGCGGATGAGTTGAAGATGTTGCAATACAATGCTCAAGCTTGTGATATTCTCTTCAACGGATTGTGCCCCGAAGAATTCAACAAAATCAGCCGTCTTGAGAATGCAAAGGAAATTTGGGACACTTTGATTGATATGCACGAAGGTACTGACTCTGTCAAGGAATCCAAGTTGGATGTGCTTCAAAGTCAACTTGACAAGTTCAAAATGAAGGATGGTGAAGGTGTCGCTGAAATGTACTCTAGGCTTGCTCTCATCACAAATGAGATTGCCGGCTTAGGAAGTGAAGAGATGACCGATAGATTCATCATCAAGAAGATTCTAAGAGCCTTGGATGGAAAATATGATACCGTGTGCACATTGATCCAAATGATGCCCAATTACAAAGATCTCAAGCCAACGGAGGTGATTGGAAGAATTGTTGCTCATGAGATGTCACTTAAGGATAAAGAGGAACTTCACAACAAATCAAGTGGTGCCTACAAAGCCTCATGTGAAGCCCCTACATCATCAAGTGAGAAACAAAACTTCAATGAAGAATTGAGCTTAATGGTGAAGAACTTCAACAAGTTCTACAAGAGTAGAAGCAAAGATAGAAGCTTCAAGTCAAGGTCCTACAATGACAAAAGATCTTCTAGTCGAGAGCGAAACTGCTACAGTTGTGGAAGACCCGGACACTATTCCAATGAGTGTACGGCTCCCTACAAGAGAAGAGAAGATTCTCCAAAAAGAAGAAGCAAAGAATCACCACCAAGAGAGAGAGAAGGAGTAGAGATGATCGTTATGAACGAAGATACTCACGGAGAAGCAAGGATTCGGAAAGGAAGGAAAAATCATCAAGGAGCTACACAAAACGAAGACATCAAGCTCATGTTGGTGAATGGGTATCCAGCTCCGACTCCGACAGCCACTCCGAGAGAAGTTATCACTCCAACTCCGAAGATACTCAAGATGAAGGTGTTGCCGGTCTAGCACTTGTGTCAACCAACTCCTACGACATATTTGACTCACCAAATGAAGGAATTGGAAGATGCTTCATGGCCAAAGGTCCTAAGGTAACACACCCCGAGTATGTTGATTTCAATAGTGATGAAGATGACTTGTTAGGTGATGATTTGCTTGTTGACAACTCTAGTGATGAATACTATGATGAAACGTCAATTAATCATGCTAATCAAGATAAAATGAATGACAATGATAAGGAGAAGATTGGGGCTCTAACTAAAGAACTAAACACTCTTAAGTTAGCTCATGAAACTATCTTCGAAGATCATCGAGAACTTTTAAGAGCTCATGAGAAATTACGCTTTGAAAAGCTCAATCTTGAGCAAGAGCATGAGTTCTTAAAAGCAATCAATGATGATCTCCGCAAGAAAAGTTCTTACATTGCCAAGCGTTTACTCTTATCCACTTACATGCCTCAAGTCAAGTCTAGTAACAAGAACAAGAAAGATTCTTCCTCTAGCAGTAACAATGATCATGCTAAATCCAATATTGTTGCTTCTAGTAGTTCTCTTGATTCCACTAATGATTCTCTTAGCCAAGTTACACTTGAGCAAGAAAATAGCTTATTAAAGGGAATTATAGAGAAAGGAGTGTACAAAAGCCTTGCCGGGAGTAAGCAATTCGAGGAAATTGTGCGCAAGCAAGGAATGCACCGGAAGAATCAAGGTGTTAGTTTTGAACGAAAGTTCAATGCCAATGGAGTTGAGTGGGAAGAAGATCAATACCCCAAGACAAAGTTTGTTCATCAACAAGAGAAGTATGATACTTCTTTCAAGGGGACACAAGCTCAAGATGATCTTCCACCACAAGACTACAAGCAAAAAAGGCAAGGACAAGCTTCAAGAGGAAATTGATGCATTTGAAGAAGCTCCTAAGACCTTAGTCAAGTGGATTCCCAAGACTACTTCAAGTTCCACTTCATCAAGTACGACTACAACTCCAAGGATTCCCATCAAGATGGTGTGGATCCAAACGAAGAAGAACTAGAGAGTTCTTGAGGGTGACTCCGCCAACATACTTCACTCTTATCATTTTGGCAAGAACAAGTGCAATCAACTTCCACATCTTGCACTAGTTCAAGGAGTCACAAACCCTCTTGTTGGTAAGATAAGGGACAAGGTAACCTAAAAGTTTCAATAGACATCATCTTGTGTGTGCATCACTCTATGTCTATGGATATCCTTGTTTGTTCCTTGTGGGACTAACCCATGTAGGTATTGAAAGTGCAATTCACTCAAATGGATAGCTCCAAGTGATCTACATAAACATTGAGCATCCACATCTTCAACATCTACATGAAGTCATCATCGACAAAACCCGAGGTTAGTTCATCCCTCTAAGGGGGGATATCACATCTAGGGGGAGCTTTACTCTAAGACTTGAGCTAAAGCAACTCTAAAGATGTGAACACAACAATGCTTTATGTAAAAGTGGTAACCCCACTTGAGCTTAAACGATGAGTATGACCTATGATCAAGTGGTCTCACTTGACTCCTAAGTCAATATACTCATATATAGATGACCTTGTCATCGCAAATTGCTTGATAGATGCTAGAATTGGTTGTGCATGCCTTGTCACATATTTCATTTGCCATCTTATTGTGTGAGCATGCTGGTTGCATATTTTACTCATTCGAGGACATCCACTTGTTGTTTTGATTGTTTGGCTTTATTTCCTTTTGCCAAGTGGATGGACAAGAATGCCTAAGAACCTCCTCTAGCTATCTATGCTTTTCTCGTCTCAAACTCTATTCATGCTACATCACGAAATTTGATCAAGTCAGATTCGAACCACTCTGTGTGAGGAGCGCTCGGAGTCCCCGATTCGTCATAGACTTAAACTTCCAAAACCTCTTTATGATTCTCGGTCTGACCGATACCCTACTTTCGGTCCTACCGAGATCATTAAGTTGATCTAGGTTTTCGATCTCGGTGCAACCGATTTGAACCATTCGGTCACACCGAGTTGCAACAACTGTATACAGTTTTGCATCTCGGTGCCACCGAGTTGTTCCACTCGGTCACACCGACAGGGTCGGGCTATATATAGTCACGGGCAAAAATTTGGAAATTTCTCCGAACCCCTTCGCCCGCGCGATAGCCTGCTCTGCCAACTTGGTCTCCGGATCGTCTCCTCGCCGCCAGCCGCCTCCAGTCGCCGGTCTCCGTCGCCCTCAACGGAAATTCAACCCCGCCGTTGCCGCCGTAGCGAGTCATCGCCGAACTAGGGTATGGACTCGATCACAGTGCTATTCCCCGTCCGATTCCTAGCACATTGTGTTCTTAATGATTCTTGCCACGATTGAAACACTCCTATCCAGTCAATGCGTTCGTAGATTAGTTTTGATTCGAAAATTTTAGGGTTAGGTTTCCGCCAAAACCATCTCGGACCCACCGAGTTGAAAAACTCGGTCCCACCGATTTGGCTCATGCCATTGCAAAAGTGAGACTCGGTCTGACCGAGAATTACTTATCGGTGTGACCGATTTTGGAACTTTGTGAAACCCTAGCAGTCTCGGTGCCACCGAACTGTGACTCGGTCTGACCGAGTTCACTAGTTTAGGTTCCAAAACTGCTTCGATATCACCAAGTTTAAAAATCGGTAGATCCAAGATGATTTCAGTGGGAAACTAAAACTAAGATTTTGAATCATTCTTTTGCAAAAATCTCTGCATTTTGTGATGCTCATCCACTCTACCTCATCTATAAACTATTCACAGGGTCAGCAGTCAGCTTGTTCATCATGTCAGACCAAAGTGATAGCCAGAACATGTCAGAACAGCCAGTGCAGATGAGTGAGGGCACTAGTCCCTCAAGTTCTTCAGATGAAGGCAGCAGGAGCACCCCTAGCAATCTGCCAAAAGCTGCCACAAGACAAAGGAAGAAGAGAACCTCAGAATCATAGGATGAGGACTATGTGGCAGAAGAGGAAGCAACTTCAAAGAGAGTAG
>NC_053023.1:426470885-426583049 GCF_003073215.2 Triticum urartu | reverse complement strand
TAATGGAAATTGGAATCTAATATTTCCTTCCTTCATATCAATAATTGCACCAATCGTTCTAAGGAAAGGTCTACCAAGAATAATAGGACATGAAGGATTGCAACCTATGTCAAGAACAATAAAATCTACGGGCAGATAGTTCCTATTTGCAACAATAAGAACATCATTAATTCTTCCCATAGGTTTCTTAATAGTGGAATCCGCAAGGTGCAAGTTTAAAGAACAATCATCAAAATTGCGGAAACCTAATAAATCACACAAAGTCTTTGGAATCGTGGAAACACTAGCACCCAAATCACACAATGCATAGCATTCATGATCTTTAGTTTAATTTTAATAGTTGGTTCCCACTCATCATAAAGTTTTCTAGGGATAGAAACTTCCAACTCAAGTTTTTCTTCATAAGATTGCATCAAAGCATCAGCGATATGTTTGGTAAAAGCTTTATTTTGACTATAAGTGTCGGTGTCAAAACCGGCGGATTTCGGGTAGGGGGTCCCGAACTGTGCGTCAAGGCCGGATAGTAACAGGAGACAAGGGACACGATGTTTTTACCCAGGTTCGGGCCCTCTCGATGGAGGTAATACCCTACTCCTGCTTGATTAATATTGATGATATGGGTAGTACAAGAGTAGATCTACCACGAGATCAAGGAGGCTAAACCCTAGAAGCTAGCCTATGGTATGATTGTTGTATATGGAGTTGATGTCCTACGGACTACAACCCTACGGTTTATATAGACATCGGATAGGGTTAGGGTTACACAGAGTCGGTTACAATGGTAGGAGATCTTGAATATCCGCATCGCCAAGCTTGCCTTCCACGCCAAGGAAAGTCCCATCCGGACACGGGACGAAGTCTTCAATCTTGTATCTTCATAGTCCTGGAGTCTGGCTGAAGGTATAGTCCGGCTACCCGAACACCCCCTAATCCAGGACTCCCTCAGTAGCCCCTGAACCAAGCTTCAATGACGACGAGTCCGGCGCGCAGATTGTCTTCGGCATTGCAAGGCGGGTTCCTCCTCCAAGTCCTTCATAGAAGATTGTAAACACCAAGAGTAGTGTCAGGCTCTGCAAAATAAGTTTCCACATATTGCCACAAAGAGAATAATATTAACACAAATCAAATCTGCTGACGTATTCCGCAGTGCGTCATCACACTACGGCCAAGTCCTTTACTCGAATCGTTTTTACTTTTCCACCTCGGCACGTTTTGCGAGGCGGTTTCCTTGGCACGTCTTGTCAAAGCAGAGATCGTGTACCCCTTTTACGGGATTCTCATCAATACGGACGTGGGTAACCCAACCGTGCCATTTATCACGGTGCTTGGGAGGCAAGCGAGTTTTACTAGGCTGGTGGGGACGCACAACCGCATCCACCCATATAAGGGGATAAGGATCCACCATTTTACCTACGCCTTCTTCCTCCTTTGCCTATCCATCTCCTGCGCGCTCGAGCTCCAGCGCCCAAGCCCGCACTTCCCACCTCAACCTTCTCCAACAATGTCTGGAGCGGGAGGCAAGTGGATGGTCTCCTCCGCTACGGAGGGCCAAGTCAAGAAGCTAAGGAAGGCCGGATACCTGTCTAAGGACATCGTGCACCGGCTTCCCAAAAAGGGGCAGCTTCTCCCCACCCCGAGGCCCCATGAGAGGGTAGTATTTCTTCCCCACTTCCTCCGTCGACTGGGTTTTCCACTCCACCCATTTGTCCGGGGGCTCATGTTCTACTACGGCCTGGATTTCCACGATCTGGCCCCAAACTTCATCGTCAACATCTCGGCGTTTATCATCGTGTGCGAGGCTTTCCTCCGCGTCCGCCCTCATTTCGGCCTCTGGCTCAGGACCTTCAACGTCAAGCCCAAGGTGGTGCGCGGCAGCCAGGCAGAGTGCGGAGGCGCCATGGCGAGCAAGATGGCCAATGTCCTATGGTTCGAGGGCTCTTTTGTGGAGACCCTAAAGGGGTGGCAATCCGGGTGGTTTTACATCACCGAGCCACGCGATCCGAAATGGATCGCAACCCCCGAGTTCCGATCCGGACCCCCCATGCGGCTTATGTCCTGGAAAGAGACGGGCCTGTCGTGGGGTGACGAAAAAGAGGTGACCGGATTGCAAACATGCATCCAGTCCCTGGTGAACAAGCCAATCTGGCTTGTTAATGTAATCCAGGTTATGCTCGTCCGCCGGATCCTCCCGTGCCAACAACGGGATTTTAATCTGTGGGAGTTCGACCCGGCACAGCACCAAACCCTTAGCAGGCTCTTCGACACGACGTACGAAGATGCCTGGAAGGTGCTATTCAAGGGCGCCGAGGCTCCCGCATCCGCTTCTGAGGACCGCGGATACAGCTCACAGCGTCACGCTAGCAAGGCAAGCTATCTTCACCTTTTACAGGATGTTAAGCTTTTTTCATACTTTGACTCTATGCGGGATCTAAACTCCCTTACCTTTGACAGGCTTGGCGGGCGATATCCGGACCGATTAACTGTCCGGCTCCGCTGCCCGAAGACCCAGCCCCAGCTCTACTAGTGAAGCTGCTGGTTCCGGCGCCTTATGTGGTGCCGGAGAAGAAGGCCAAGAAGAAGAATACCACGGGGACTCGAAAGAGTGCCCGTAACATGGTGGTGTCGGACTCGTCATCCGACGAGTCCGAGACGCCCTCTTCCTGCGAAAACAAGGAGGAGGAAGAAGAAAACTCCCCCCCAGCGGAGGGAGGAGAGAAGAGGAAGGCTGCCCCGACGGGGGAGGCCGAGGGGTCTAGGAAAAGGAAGACCGCTCCGCCGGACTACTCCCCCGATGCCGAAGAGGGCGAAGAGGAGTGGCCAAACAGAGGAAAGCGTCCGGCGAAATCGTAAGTTCAGATATCAGAGTAACTCATGATGTTCCTTTGTTGCACAACTTTCCCTAATGTCGAACGTAATTATGCAGCCCGCCCCGGGCCGAATTCAACGAATCATCGGGCGGCTCCCTGGACTCATCGGACGTGAACTCAGTTCCGCCCGCTGTCTCCCCCCGCAATGCAGACGACGCCGAAGTGGCATCGCGACAAGCTCCGGGGCAGGAGGAGGTGGTCCCGGAGGAGCCGCAAGGCAACCTCCCGGACTCCAAGAGTGAAGGGGATAAGGCCCCCCAGGGCTCCAAGTCCGGCTTTGTGCCGGACACCGCGTCGGAATCTTCCATAGTTTCGGACCGTGGTAGGCGAACTCCTTCCAAGAGGAGCAAGCCTTCTGAGCCGGCGGCCTCCGTCCAACCGGAGGTGCCGGACAATCTGCTGGAGGTGCTTGACGGCGCCTCCATCGACGAGGGGCACCGTACTATTATGAGTACGGTGATCCAGAAGGTTCGGTCCGCCAAGAGCGGACTGACTGAAGCTTGCGCTAGCCTTCTAACAGGCTTCGAGGTAAGTAAAAATATGTAAAAATATTACCGCATAGACAGTAGCCCCTGATGCTCTGTTTGGCGTTCGGAAAGAAAAGCCGAATAGAGGATCTACTAAATATCGCAGGAGTCTAACAAAAAAGAGTCAATATGCGTATGCAGGCTTCGCTGCTATCCACCGCCGCACTGACTGCGGAGGTGGGTGTCCTGAAGCAGGACCTCGAGCGGACCGAGCAAGAGCTCGGCCTTGCCAAGCGGCGGCTCGAGGAGAAAGAAGGTAAGAAATACCTTAGAGAAAAAGTGCCTATAAAAAGGCGTGATTGCAAAAAAAATAACAGGATTGTACTGCTTATTGTAGGGGCCACGACTGAAGTGTCGACCCTTAAGCAGGCGCTGTCTGAGGTCGAAAAGAAAACGGCCGCGGAGCGCACTGAGCGAGACAGACTTGGGGCTCAGGTCGGCGAGGTGCAACAAGAGCTTCAGGCTCTCATGAAAAAACATGAGAGTTTGGAGCTTGAGTCAAAGGCGCAAGCATCCGAGATCGCGACGGCCCTTGAGACTGCCAAGTCTGCCAAGGCCGAAGCCCAAAAGGCCCTCCGGGAGTTGGAGGAGATGAGGAAGATAGCAGCGGGTAAGGCATTCTTTATGCAAAGCAGAAATATAAAAGTAAACTACTTGTTACTTACCCGAATCCGGAGCTCTCCAGGGGCATTCGCAGATCTTCCCCGCAGCGTATTCGACGCCACCGCATTCTACCGAGTTGAAGAGGGCAGCTCGACGGAGAAGGTGTTCTGGTCTCAGTATTCTGAGGCCGGACACCCTGTGCCTTTGAGCGACCAGCTGAAACAGCTGGTTGAGCTCCACAAGGCGGCCGAACAGGCCATGCAGGGCTTCATAGTTCGGCTGTGGCCCGGAAAGGCCCTGCCTGGGAGCTATTTCGGGCTGGTGCGGCGGCTGGTGGAGGCCTGTCCGAGGCTCGAGGTCATCAAGCGCTCCGTCTGCATCGAAGGTGCCCGTCGGGCCCTTGCCCGTGCAAAGGTGCACTGGGGTAAGCTGGACGGTGAGAAGCTTGTGAAGGACGGGCCGCCGCCGGGGAAGGAGCATCGCAAGCCCGAGAACTACTACAAGGATGTTGTTGCAGGTGCCCGCCTTGTGGCAGATGAATGTACCAAGGATGTGATTTTTGAATGAACTCGCTCGTGTTTATCCTGTGCGCTGAAAACTTGTTCATATGCGCTAAGTAATGCTTATTGAATTTAAAATATTACTTTCTGTGCGGCCGTTTATCAAAAAATTGAGAGATGGCCAGTCGTCGGCTTCTGCCCCCATGCCACTAGTGCTGGGGTGTTCGGGATAAACCTGAGCGCTCTTTTTCCCATAGTTGGGTCCTTCGAGGGAGGCGCTCAGCACAACGAACCAGGCAATCAGACTATAATGCTTGAACACTCTCACTTAGCCATGGAACTCTATAATTTTAAATTTCGGTGAAGCCCCTAGTTCGGAAGACCGAGTTCGGGGAGCTATCCACGCCTTGGCCAAACAAAGCCAGCTCCTCGCTCGAAGCGGCATAAGTCTTTAGGGACTCAAAAAACCTCTCGACCAGCGACCGGTCTCTCGCCTCATCATGACAGTCAGTTTTAGCTTTCTCCACTGAGGTGCTTAACCCAGCTGAACCGGGGCACAATCGCAGTGGTTCTCCTAGTGCACCTTAGCCGATATAGCGGAACGTAAGGCACCAAAACATAGGAGCCGGGCAAACCCAACTATTGACCCAAATCATGATTCGGAGCCGATGCATATAGTGCTATAAGTTCGGGGTGCCACACTTGTGAAAGTGTACGGACTTCTCACACCATAATGAGGGGTACTGAAGCCCCTGGCGTGGTTGCCGTACCATTGTGTACGGGTGCAATCATGTCATTTAATAAACATATATGTGAATGGAGGATAATGCAAAAAATAGACGAAAAGCTATGCATTGTTTATAGAGAGGCTATTTATCAAAGCCGAACGATATAAATAGTGCGATAAGCAAAAAGATATTGGACTATTTAACATGTCCTGACCAGGGGCAGGCCGCGGAATTCTATTCAAAACAGGTATACTGCTCGTAACAGAGACCACCTGGGAGTTCCATAATGCGGCATGGCTTGTCTGCCTCCCTGGATCTTGCATTGTTTGTGCGGCAGTCAAATTGCCGAACAGGTCGTCCGAAGTATGGAGTCCTGAAAGTAAGAAAGAATTAAAAAAAGAATCCGACAGCCCCTAGTACGTTTTAAGCCGTATTTTGGGCGTGCCGTTATTGTGCCCCTTCCCCTGTGCCCATGGTTTTTGAAGGGCGTAGTTATGTATGTGAGGCACTGGTTTCGCTGTGTCGCGAGAGCTGGGGTTGGGGCTGCATTGCTACGCTTTCTCAGAGCATGCCAGGAAGTCCTGCTGTGGGTTACTCCGGGCACGCTTGGCAGTGTCTGGCTTTTTAACGGCCGGATTGGAGAATTGCCTAAGAAGGCTACTTTGTACTTCCGCTGCGAGAGCCGCCGTGTGCTCCTCCGTACGGAGGGAGCATTCGGTGTTTCCGTTGACCGTGATTACTCCTCGAGGGCTTGGCATCTTGAGCTTGAGATATGCGTAGTGCGGCACCGCATTGAACTTTGCGAATGCGGTTCGTCCGAGCAGGGCGTGACAGCCATTGCGAAACGGGACTATATCGAAGATTAACTCTTCGCTTCGGACATTGTCCGGGGATCCGAAGACCACATCAAGTGTTACTGAGCCTGTACAGTTGGCTTCTACACCTGGTATAACGCCTTTAAAGGTCGTTTTTGTGGGCTTAATCCTTGAGGGATCTATGCCCATTTTCCGCACTGTATCCTGGTAAAGCAGGTTCAAGCTACTGCCGCCGTCCATGAGGACTCTTGTGAGATGAAGTCCGTCGATGATTGGGTCGAGAACCAATGCGGCGAAGCCGCCATGATGGATGCTAGTGGGATGGTCCCTTCGATCAAAAGTGATCGGGCAGGAGGACCATGGGTTGAACTTTGGGGCGACTGGCTCCATCGCGTATACGTCCTGTAGCGCACGCTTCCGCTCCCTCTTGGGAATGTGGGTTGCGTATATCATGTTCACCGTCTGCACTTTTCGGCATTGACTGCCGTGTCTTCATTGCTGTCGCTGCTAACGCGGCGTTTTCGCTTATTCCGACGTGTCCTGCCACTTTTGTCCTTGGTATCCGAACTGCGAGCTAGCCAGCTGTCTTCTCCCGCGCAAAAGCGGGTCATGAGTGTCGTGAGGGCTGCCATAGATTTCAGCTTTTCCTGTCCAAGGTGCCGGGCAAGCCACTCATCGCGGATGTTATGCTTGAAGGCTGCTAGGGCCTCTGCGTCCGGACAGTCGACTATCTGATTTTTCTTTGTTAGGAACCGTGTCCAGAATTGCTTGGCCGATTCCTCTGGCTGCTGAATTATGTGGCTTAAGTCGTCGGCATCCGGTGGTCGTACGTAAGTGCCCTGGAAGTTGTCGAGGAATGCGGTTTCCAGGTCCTCCCAAGAACCGATTGAGTCTGCTGGCAAGCTGTTAAGCCAATGCCGGGCCGGTCCTTTAAGTTTGAGCGGGAGGTATTTGATGGCGTGTAGATCATCGCCGCGTGCCATGTGGATGTGGAGGAGATAATCCTCAATCCATACAGCCGGATCTGTTGTGCCATCGTATGATTCGATGTTTACGGGTTTGAAACCCTCTGGGATTTTATGATCCATTACTTCATCCGTGAAGCATAGCGGGTGTGTGGCGCCTCTATACTGGGCTATATCACGACGCAACTCGGAAGAGCTATGTCTGTTGTGTTCGGCCTGACCGGATTTGTTGTATCCGGAGTGAAGATCATCGTCACGTGCCGTAGGGCGCCTGCGCGATCCATAGATCGATCTTGTTTGTCTTGCCTTATCCTCCAGTACGTCTCGCAGGTCTGGCGCATTTTCCCGTGCCTTAGTTGAGCGGCGTCGGGGCATGGCTTGGGTGGATGGCCGAGAGGCCTCTCTGTTGCGGCCGCGAGGTGGCCGGTTTGCCATGTCGTGTGCTAGTGATGTAGGTGCTTCCTCCTCTGATCGGGGTAGCAGCCTGCGCTTTGGGTAACTCTTGGAGGGGCGTTCGAGTTCATACTCTTCGGCCGCAAGGACTTCAGTCCATCTATCAGCTAGAAAATCTTGGTCAGCTCTAAGCTGTTGCTGCTTTTTCTTGAGGCTGCTTGCCGTGGCTAAAAGGCTGCGTTCGAAACGCTCTTGTTCGGCGGGGTCTGATGGTACGACGAATTCGTCGTCATCGAGGCTCGCCTCGTCTTCGAAGGGAGGCATATAGTTATCATCCTCGACCTCTCGGTCTGCCGCTTTCTCATGAGGGCTGGCTTCTCCATCTTCTTGTGCCGAATCTTGCTGGGGTGGGTGTTCTTCGGCGCTATCCGGGGTAGTATTATCTCCCGTGCCGGAATCACCATTTTTGCTTTGGCGGGATTTAGAGCGGCGCCGCTGACGCCGGCGCTTTGGCTGTTTCTTGGAGGTGTCATCCCCCGCTGTTCCATCGTCATCTCCATCTTTTGGAGTATCCACCATATATATGTCATATGACGAGGTGGCCTTCCAGCGCCCTACAGGTGCTGGTTCCTGTTCGTCTCCTACATCATCGTCCATACCGTCGATGTCTTCGGGGCCGAAGTCAAGCATGTCGGTTAAATCATCGACAGTGGCTACAAAGTGGGTGGTGGGTGGGCTTTGAACTTCTTCATCGTCCATATCCCATCCTCGCTGACCGTAATCCGGCCAGGGCTCTCCTGATAAATAGAGAGACTTGAGAGAATTCAGGATGTCACCAAAAGGCGAGTGCTGAAAGATGTCCGCGGCGGTGAACTCCATTATCGGCGCCCAATCGGATTTGATTGGCAGGGGCGCGGGGGGTCCGGAGTCCGTGGAGGAGTCCGGATCCTCTGAGTCACGGGTCATGCAAAGTGCGGGGCTGGCGCTCGGCTCGATCGCCTTTGAGATCGCAGCCCCTGAGGTGACGTCCAACCGCTCATCCTCGATTGTCGCAATAGGCTCCGAGTTAGGGGTCGGAACCGGTGCGTGTGCGGCCTCCAGGACACTGTCCGGAGGCAGAGCTAGATCATGCCCCTCGAGATAGTGCGGCGCGCTTGGCCGTGGCTCGAACCCGTCGAAGATCAAGTCTCCGCGGATGTTAGCCGTGTAGTTTAAGCTTCCAAACCTGACTTGATGGCCAGGGGCGTAGCTTTCGATCTGCTCCAGGTGGCCAAGCGAATTGGCCCGCAGTGTGAAGCCGCCGAAGACGAAGATCTGTCCGGGGAGAAAAGTCTCACCCTGGACCTCATCGTTGTTGATGATCAAGGGAGCCATCGGGCCTAAAGGCGACGACACAGAGGAACTCTCAATGAAAGCACCAATGTCGGTGTCAAAACCGGCGGATCTCGGGTAGGGGGTCTCGAACTGTGCGTCAAGGCCGGATGGTAACAGGAGACAAGGGACACGATGTTTTTACCCAGGTTCGGGCCCTCTCGATGGAGGTAATACCCTACTCTTGCTTGATTAATATTGATGATATGGGTAGTACAAGAGTAGATCTACCATGAGATCAAGGAGGCTAAACCCCAGAAGCTAGCCTATGGTATGATTGTTGTATATGGAGTTGATGTCCTACGGACTACAACCCTCCGGTTTATATAGACACCGGATAGGGTTAGGGTTACATAGAGTCGGCTACAATGGTAGGAGATCTTGAATATCCGCATCGCCAAGCTTGCCTTCCAGGCCAAGGAAAGTCCCATCCGGACACGAGATGAAGTCTTCAATCTTGTATCTTCATAGTCCTGGAGTCCGGCTGAAGGTATAGTCCGGCTACCCGAACACCCCCTAATCCAGGACTCCCTCAATAAGCATGAGGAGAATTTAGCACAGATTGCAACAAGGAAATACAATCTATCAAAGAGCAATTATCATAATTAAATTCCTTAAAATCCAAAATAGTGGGTTCATTACTATTTAAAGTTTTGATTTCTTTAATCCCACTTTTATCAATTTTAGCATCAAGATCTAAAAACTCCGAATTTTTGGAATGCCTTCTAGGTAAAGGTGGATCATATTCAGTCCCATCAGTATCAAGATTCATATTGCAAAACAAAGATTTAATAGGGGAAACATCAATAACTTTTAGATCTTCATCTTTATTATCATGGTCTTCTGGCTTAGCGGCCATCTTATTAACTAAGGTAGCCTGCTTATCCGAAACTTCAGCTATTAACTTCTTAAGACAAGCAATTTGGGATCTCAAACCATCAAATTCTTTAGACATATCATCGAGCTCTTTATTCATATAACTCATAAAGCTTTTTTGTTCCTTAAGCTCATTTCTAAAGAAACTATTATGCTCAAATTGCAAGACCATAAAACTCCTAACGTTGCTTTTGATTTCTTCTAACCTTTTAAGGTGAAGATCACCAAATCGGGGAAGAGCCATCATGACAAGCAAGCAATCCACCACACAAGCAAACAAGGAGCAAGCGAAAAAAGAGGCAAATAGAGAAAGAGAGGGAGGATAGAGACAGAGAGAGAGGGCGAATAAAACCACAAGATCTAACCCAAAGCTAAGAAGTTCTCCCATTGCAAGAAATATCAATCTAGTAGGCCAAACCAAACTGATAATTCGAAGAGACTTGCAAAGATAACCAATCATACATAAAAGAATTCAGAGAAGATTCAAATATTGTTCAAAGATAAACTTGATCATAAACCCACAATTCATCGGTCTCAACAAACACACCACAAAAGAAGATTACATCGAATAGATCTCCACAAGAGAGGGGGGAACTTTGTATTGAGATCCAAAAAGAGAGAAGAATCCATCTAGCTAATAACTATGGACCCGAAGGTCTGAGGTAAACTACTCGCACTTCATCAGAAGGGCTATGGTGTTGATGTAGAAGCCCTCCGTGATTGATGCCCCCTCCGACGGAGCGCCGGAACAGGCCCCAAGATGGGATCTCGTGGATACAGAAAGTTACAGCGCTGGAATTAGGGTTTTGGCTCCGTTTCTGATCGTTTGGGGGTACGTAGGTATATATAGGAGGAAGGAGTACGTCGGTGGAGCAAGAGGGGGCCCACGAGGGTGGAGGGCGTGCCTGGGGGGGTAGGCGCGCCCCCTACCTCGTGGATTCCCTGTTGGTTGCTTGACGTAGGGTCCAAGTCTCCTGGATCTTGTTCGTTCCAAAAATCACGTTCCCGAAGGTTTCATTCCGTTTGATATTCGTTTTCTTCGAAACCCTAAAATAGGCAAAAAATAGCAATTCTGGGATGGGCCTCCGGTTAATAGGTTAGTCCCAAAATAATATAAAAGTGGATAATAAAGCCCAATAATGTCCAAAACAGAAGATAGTATAGCATGGAGTAATAAAAATAATAGATACGTTGGAGATGTATCACTGTGTTGCATTTTCACTTACAAGTGGGACCGCAGTTGAGCAAACCAACTATCGACAAACCCCCACCCCGCCCACCGCGCGATGGCTGAGAAAACAGGAGGGAGAAGAGATGGCTGTAGCATGGACTTCAAGAAAATTGGTGTCAGTTGGGACTCGTGTGGGTGGCGTGTGCCGTACTGCTTGACATGAATGCTATTTATGGCCCATACCACCCCACTATATGAGGTGCTGGTTATGTAGAACAAATTTCCCAGAGTCCTTGCTCAGCCCTCCACTATCTCTCTTGTTAGTCAGCCAGCAGACGCGCGGAGTCCATCGTCTGTTTGCTCACATGCGGTCCCACATGTCAGTGAAAACGCAAGAGGACCCACTAAACCTGCACATCTTTCACCTCGACGTGCTGGTGATGAAAAACAAATCCAATAAAGATCTTCGGTGGCCGCTTTTGGAGTTAGTCAAGAGTAGTAAGATTCTATTTATAGTTTAACCTAAGATGCACATCACGTGGCTTGAACTACCACTCTATTTTCTTGCATGACACGACATGGATGTTGGATGTCCCACGTGTCGGCAAAAGGAGGAAGAACTCGACCAAACCTTCGGTTGTGCTCTCGGATTAGACTAGTTGTGCTAACTTAAAATTTTATTGTGTAGAATGGATGCATGTTTTGGTATTGGGAAGAAGAGTACAACGATATATTGATAGGGCGCAATTTAGTAGATGTTCTAGCACTTTTAGCTAGCATAGAGGCTAGAGATGAGACTAGTGCACTTGTTGATAGAATAGAGGCTAGACACGTCTACTTCTTTACACTCGAAGAAGAAAGACGCACGCAGGATCGAGCCTCCGCAGATCAACATTGAATGCATCGAGAAGGCACAAATCCAACTTACAATAGTAGTAATGGAAGTTGGATATCTTCTAAAATGTATTCTTGTGGCTCTTGTTTTTCTAGTCAAAATTTTGGTGATGTATTTCCATGTACCAAAAAATCAATGATGAAAAAAAAGATATGTGTTTGCAAAGAAAAATGTACGCAGCCGGGATGCGTCCGTGTGTTCGGCGCACGGCCACCGCATCCGAGAAATGGCCCGGACACGACCCCATTGTCGTACCCAAACGGACATAATCCGGGAAAAATGGAGGTCTGTTTGGGGTCGTGCATTGGAGTTGGCCTTACATGTGGGACCGCAGTTGAGGAAACCGACTATCGGCAAACCCCCACCTCGCCCGTGGCGCGATGGCTGAGTTAGAGAAACGACGAGGTTGAAGAGATTGCTGTAGCACGGACTCCAACAAACATGGTGTCAGATGGAAGTCGTGTCGGTGGCGTGTGCCGTACTCTTGGACGTGAATGCTTGTGCTGGCCGATGCCACCCTACTACTCATACTACTTATAGTAGTAGTATCGAGGATTGAAGGTGCTGGTTACGTACAACAAACACATTAACATATGGCACACCTCACACTGTGGCAAAATTTCCTGGAGTCTGTGCTAGGTTAAAAAGTGTTCTTTGTGAGGATGGGTGGCTGGTCTCAAGTTTAAAACTTGTTGTATTACGTACGTAGACGTAGAGATAGTGCAGCATGTGAAGCTAGTACCAATAGTGTACTATTGTTGATTGGCCTCATCCGATAACCTGTTGCAATGCACGTACAATTATGTATTCGGAAAATATTGTTTTGCCTCGTCGCAGCACCCACTCAGAGAAGCGACTCGAAAGCCATTCATAAATTTAGTAAGTTTATCACAGGCATATCATTTTATTTCATACAACAGGTCATCAACCCACAACGACAACGAGGATACATTATAAATAGTAAAGTTTTCATCACACAACAAATAACAAGCAATGAACTTCAACTCAACCAATCCTCGGCGTTGGAAACACTTGCTTTGAACCTCAAGTGATTCTCTGGGAATGGCCAGCTACTGTCAATATTGAGACCAACGCAGGACTGATCATCCAGGCTGAAGCGACCTGCTATATCACGACCAAGGTAGGGAACCACCGCAATGTCCGACGTATAGATACAATTGCTTCTCAAAAATGGTAGTAATGTTGTGTCAACAGCAGTTGGATTGCCTTTCACCATCATTGGATAGTTTTGTCCAAGGAAGAGCGAGTTTTCTCCAAGACTATCAATACTGTACCAGGGAGAAGGTGTTGGCGCTAGCACAGTAGTATCCATCCCGAATACCATACAACGGGTGTTGGAATAGGTCTGGAGAGTGCGACCATGGGAGACAACACTTGCTTCCTTAGTAGTAACATCAGCAGTGGGCTGTATACGGACAAGAAGGAGTGATCCATCGGAAGTTGCCAGGCGCCACTAAGTATATCGGCCCTCCTCGTCCTCATCTCCCCCTTGGTTATAAATTTTTTCAAGTATAGGTGGTGGAATGTCCACAGGACCTTGGAAACACAATAAGAAGGTTAATTAGTGGAGAAGGTAAACCTGCTAACTCGCATGCATGTGGATGAAACAATTATAATTATGGTGGAAGACAAACGTACCGAAATTCCGAGGATCCCATGCAAAAACAGTGCCACGAGTGGTGGAAGCAAACACAAGACCCTCGTATTCAATTGCATCACAGTACACATCCGTGTATAGAAACTAATTTATGAGCAATATCCATCCAGTCGAACCACGAAGGACGGCAACAAACTTGTCGAAGATACCAACAACTTGATAGTTCTTGTAATTCCAAGAGCGGTTGGGAACTCGAGAAATTGCTATCTTCTGTAGACGACAGTCACCATGATCATATTTGAACGTACATAGATCATCTGTGTGCTCAACCTCAGGGCACTTGGAGATTTTTGGAAGTGGAATCCGCTGACGAGTGTACACATTCACAAGTTCCCACTCTCAATTGTACCCAATATAAACAATCCAATCTCCATGTGCGCCTGCCCAAGCCTTGCCCTCAAGCGATGGCATCTTAACATCATACGTATCATTATCAAGCGGCATCAACTTGCACAAGGTGAGGCTTCCCTCGTCCCCACGCCAGTCAGTAGGGTCACGGTGAAGAAGATAGGGGAGATCGAACCGCTGCTGGACCCTTGGGTTCCTTGTAATGATGTTATTAGTTGAGTCGAGAATGTTCTTGAACGAACCTGCTATGCTAGCCGAGGTGATGACGTCGCACCGATCAATGAGTTCCCCCACCACGTCATCTTTCAGACCGGGGCAAGAATAATGGGGTCGTTTCTGGCTTGTTCCATCCATGGAGAAGACGATCGAAAAATGGCAGAAGGAAGGGTGAAGGCAAATGGAGGAGGGAGGAAGAGCGTGCGACAGCAGTTCCAAATCGAGAGGGAAAGGCGAAGAGTCGGTGGACGGTTGCCAGTTTGCCACGGTACATGAAGAGGCGCCTCGGCCAACACGTCCTTTAGGAAATTGTACAAAAGGACTCGACGTCGTCTCACCGACATGTTGGAACGGGACCACATGTCAACGAGACATGGTGTGTAATTTCTCGTGCAAAATGCGATCTGGCCGTGTTGGCCCGAGGTGCCGCATTAGTTATTGACCTTTATGTTTTTAACATACAATCTGAGTGGATAGCTCCTGTGGTCATCACACGTGAGTGGATATATAGTAGGGCTAGGTGGGCAGGCGGCAACAATCTAAGTGCTAAAAGAGTTGATCTCGAAAAAAGAGTTGATCCAATGCTTGGTTTTGTTTGGATTTTCCAACTATGACCATTGGATAGAGTGAATCAATGGTTTACGTTCAAAGTTATTCTCATAGTACTATATAATGGTATAGGAACATGGACAGATTTGTTTGATTTTATATCGCTGAATAATATAAAATATTATGAGTGCAGATGCTCCACCCCGAGGTTTGTAGCTCCTTCTTGGTCGTCGGGAATCTATGTTCTTCCACTCTTTCGTATAAGACATGAGCTTTGTTCATCCTGTTGCCGGCACGCGGGACATCTATATGCCTCCATTTTACGAAATCATACTATATGCCTCCATGACACGTGGGACATCTAGCATCAAGGTGGCGTGTCATGCAAGAAAATGGAGATATGTTGTGCGTAAGTGAGTCGTGCACTTCGATGGCACCTAGTGATACGTCTCCGACGTATCTATAATTTTTGATTGGTCCATGCTATATTATATTCTGTTTTGGACATTATTGGGCTTTATTATACACTTTTATATTATTTTTGGGACTAACCTATTAACCGGAGGCCCAGCCTAGAATTGATGTTTTTTTGCCTATTTTAGGGTTTCGCAGAAAAAGAATATCAAATGGAGTCCAAACGGAATGAAACCTTCGGGAACGTGATTTTCAGAACGAACAAGATCCACAGGACTTGGACCCTACGTCAAGCAATCAACGAGGAAGGCACGAGGTAGGGGGGCGCGCCTACCCCCCCAGGCGCGCCCTCCACCCTCGTGGGCCCCCTGTTGCTCCACCGACATACTCCTTCCTCCTATATATATATACCTACGTACGCCAAACTACCAGATACGGAGCCAAAACACTAATTCCACCGTCGTAACTTTCTGTATCCACGAGAGCCCATCTTGGGGCCTTTTCCGGAGCTCCGCCAGAGGGGGTATCGATCACGGAGGGCTTGTACATCAACACCATAGCCCTTCCGATGAAGTGTGAGTAGTTTACTTCAGAGCTACGGGTCCATAGTTATTAGCTAGATGGCTTATTCTCTCTTTTTGGATCTCAATACAAAGTTCTCCCCCTCTCTTGTGGAGGTCTATTCGATGTATTCTTCTTTTGCGACGTGTTTGTGAAAGTGCAACTATCCCTAGGTGGTTTTGGTAATTCATAACAACATATAGCTCATTGAGCTAATGCTATTCCAAGATGATTATTTCTGAAAGTGCAACTATCCCTAGGTGGTTTTGGTAATTCCTAACAACATATAGCTCATTGAGCCAACATTATTCCAAGATTAATATTTCAGGAAAAGCTCAATGAATGGCATGGCATGGATGAGGAAAGTGGACCCTCAAAATACTAAGGACAAAAAGATTGGCTCAAGCTGAAAGCTCAAGACTCTACATTTTATATCTTAGTGATCCAAGATCACATTGAGTCTATAGGAAAAGCCAATACTATCAAGGAGGGATGAGGTGTTGTTTAATGAGGTTCTTGCTTCATAGTGTTTAGTGATATGCTCCAAAACCCCCAACTACCTTCCCACATCCACATATGACCTAATCCAAAAGTTAAACTCGGCCCCACCGATTCTTTCTATCCGGCGCCACCGAGTTCATATGTCATAGCCACTGCCACAAACCCTAGGCAAATCGGTCTCACCGATAGGGATCTCGGTCACACCGAGATGGGGTTGTAATCTCTTTGTTTCCCTTCGTAACGTTTCGGTCCTACCGAGATGAGCGATCGGTCCCACCGAGATTGCAATGTAAACTCTCTATTTCCCTTTTGTAACATTTCGGTCCCACCGAAATGAGCGATCGGTCCCACCGAGTTTACCTGACCAACTCTCTGGTTAGCTTATTACCAAAATCGGTCCCACCGAGTTTGTGTAATCGGTCACACTGAGATTACGTTATGCCCTAACCCTAACCATATCGGTCCTATCGAGTTGCATCTCAGTCCCACCGAAAATCCTAACGGTCACTAGGTTTGCTAAATTGGTCCGACCGAGTTTCTCAATTCGGTCTCACCGATATTGGTAAATTGTGTGTAACGGTTAGTTTTTGTGTGGAGGCTATATATACCCCTCCACCCACTCTTCATTCGTGGAGAGAGCCACCAGAACATACCTACACTTCCAATACACATTTTCTGAGAGAGAACCACCTACTCATGTGTTGAGACCAAGATATTCCATTCACACCATATGAATCTTGATCTCTAGCCTTCCCCAAGTTGCTTTCCACTCAAATCTTCTTTCCACCAAATCCATATCCTTTGAGAGAGAGTTGAGTGTTGGGGAGACTATCATTTAAAGCACAAGAGCAAGGAGTTCATCATCAACACACCATTTGTTACTTCTTGGAGAGTGGTGTCTCCTAGATTGGGTAGGTGTCACTTGGGAGCCTCCGACAAGATTGTGGAGTTGAACCAAGGAGTTTGTAAGGGCAAGGAGATCGCCTACTTCATGAAGATCTACCGCTAGTGAGGCAAGTCCTTCGTGGGCGATGGCCATGATGGGATAGAAAAGGTTGCTTCTTCGTGGATCCTTCGTGGGTGGAGCCCTCCATGGACTCGCGCAACCGTTACCCTCCGTGGGTTGAAGTCTCCATCAAAGTGGATGTACGATAGCACCGCCTATCGGAACCACGACAAAAACATCCGTGTCTCCAATTGCGTTTGAATTCTCCAAACCCTTCCCTTTACATTCTTGCAAGTTGCATGCTTTACTTTCCGCTGCTCATAGACTCTTTGCATGCTTGCTTGAATTGTTTTAAGATTGCTTGACTTATGCCAAGATAGCTAAAATCTGTCAAAGACTAAAATTGGGAAAATGATAGATTTTTAATTGGTCAAGTAGTCTAATCACCCCCCCTCTAGACATACTTTCGATCCTACAAGTGGTATCAGAGCTTTGGTCTCCATTTGCTTTGATTTCCATAGCTTTTGGTGGTCATAGCCTTGGTTTCACAACCTAGGAGAGTATGGCGTCTAGCGAAGGAAATTATCACGGTAGAGGTCCTTACTTTGATGGTACTAATTTTGCTAGTTGGAAGCATAAGATGAAAATGCATATTCTTGGACATAACCCCGCCGTTTGGGCTATTGTGTGTGTTGGCTTGCAAGGTGAATTCTTTGATGGGAGAGAACCGAATCGTGAAGCTACCACAGACGAGTTGAAGATGCTACAATACAATGCTCAAGCTTGTGATATCCTCTTCAACGGATTGTGCCCCGAAGAATTCAACAAAATCAGCCGTCTTGATAATGCAAAGGAAATTTGGGATACTTTGATTGATATGCACGAAGGTACCGACTCCATCAAGGAATCCAAGTTGGATGTGCTTCAAAGTCAACTTGACAAGTTCAAAATGAAGGATGGTGAAGGTGTCGCTGAAATGTACTCTAGGCTTGCTCTTATCACAAATGAGATTGCCGGCTTAGGAAGTGAAGAGATGACCGACAAATTCATCATCAAGAAGATCCTAAGAGCCTTGGATGGAAAATACGATACCGTATGCACATTGATCCAAATGATGCCAAATTACAAAGATCTGAAGCCAACGGAAGTCATTGGAAGAATTGTTGCTCATGAGATGTCACTCAAGGATAAGGAGGAGCTCCATAACAAGTCAAGTGGTGCATACAAAGCCTCATGTGAAGCTCCCACATCATCAAGTGAGAAACAAACCTTCAATGAAGAATTGAGCCTAATGGTGAAGAACTTCAACAAGTTCTACAAGAATAGAAGCAAAGAGAGAAGTTCCAAGTCAAGGTCCTACAATGACAAAAGATCTTCTAGCCGAGAGCGAAACTCCTACAATTGTGGAAGACCCGGACACTATTCCAATGAGTGTACGGCACCCCACAAGAGAAGAGAAGATTCTCCCAAAAGAAGAAGTAGAAGAGAAGAATCATCATCAAGGGAGAGAAGGAGTAGGGATGATCGATATGAACGAAGACCCTCACGGAGAAGAAAGGATTCGGAAAGGAACGACAAGTCATCAAGGAGCTACACAAAACGAAGACATCAAGCTCATGTTTGTGAATGGGTATCCGGCTCCGACTCCGACAATGACTCCGAGAGAAGCTATCACTCCGACTCCGAATATACTCAAGATGAAGGTGTTGCCAGTCTAGCACTTGTGTCAACCAACTCCTACGACATATTTGATTCACCAAATGAAGGAATTGGAAGATGCTTCATGGCCAAAGGTCCAAAGGTATCACACCCCGAGTATGTTGATTTCAATAGTGATGAAGATGACTTGTTAGGTGATCATGATTTACTTGTTAACAACTATAGTGATGAATACTATGATGAAACGAATGACAATGATAAGGAGAAGATTGAGTATCTAACTAAAGAACTAAACACTCTTAAGTTAGCTCATGAAACTATCTTAGGAGATCATCGAGAACTTTTAAGGACTCATGAGAAATTACGTTTTGAGAAGCTTAATCTTGAGCAAGAGCATGAGTTCTTAAAGGCAATCAATGATGATCTTCGCAAGAAAAGTTCTTCTTACATTGCCAAGCGTTTACTCTTATCCACTTACATGCCTCAAGTCAAGTCAAGTCTAGTAACAAGAACAAGAAAGATTCTTCCTCTAGTAGTAATAATAATCATGCTAAATCCAATGTTGTTGCTTCTAGTAGTTCTCTTGATTCCACTAATGATTCTCTTAGCCAAGTTACACTTGAGCAAGAAAATAGCTTATTGAAGGGAATTATAGAGAAAGGTGTTTACAAGAGCCTTGCCAGGAGTAAGCAATTCGAGGAAATTGTACGCAAGCAAGGAAGGCACCGGAAGAATCAAGGTATTGGTTTTGAATGAAAGTTCAATGCTAATGGAGTTGAGTGGGAAGAAGATCAATACCCCAAGACGAAGTTTGTTCCTCAACAAAGAAGTATGATCCTACTTCTTTCAAAGGGACACAAGCTCAAGATGATCTTCCACCACAAGACCACAAGCAAAAAGGCAAGGACAAGCTTCAAGAGGAAATTGATGCATTTGAAGAAGCTCCTAAGGCCTTGGTCAAGTGGGTTCCCAAGACTACATCAAGTTCCACTTCATCAAGTACAACTACAACTCCGAGGATTCCCATCAAGATGGTGTGGATCCCGAAGAAGAAGAACTAGCGAGTTTTTGAGGGTGACTCCGCCAACATACTTCACTCTTATCATTTTGGCAAGAACAAGTGCAATCAACTTCCACATCTTGCACTAGTTCAAGGAGTCACAAACCCTCTTGTTGGTAAGACAAGGGACAAGGTAATCTAAAGATTTCATAGACATCATCTTGTGTGTGCATCACTCTATGTCTATGGATATCCTTGTTTGTTCCTTGTGGGACTAACCCGTGTAGGTATTGAAAGTGCAACTCACTCCAAGGGATAGCTCCAAATGATCTACATCAACATAGAGCATCCACATCTTCAACACCTACATGAAGTCATCATCAACAAAACCCAAGGTTAGTTCATCCCTCTTAAGGGGGATCTCACATCTAGGGGGAGCTTTACTCTAACAATTGAGTTAAAGAAACTCTAATGGTGTGAACACAACAACGCTTTATGTAAAAGTGGTAACCCCACTTGTGCTTAAACGATGAGTATGACCTATGATCAAATGTTCTCATTTGACTCCTAAGTCAATGTACTCATATATAGATGACCTAGTCATCGCCAATTGCTTGATAGATGCTAGAATTGTTTGTGCATGCTTTGCCACATATTTCATTTGTCATTTTATTGTGTGAGCATGTTGGTTGCATAATTTGCTCATTCAAGGACATCCACTTGTTGTTTTGATTGAGGGTTCCTTTTCTTTTGGCCAAGTGGATGGACAAGAATGCCTAAGAACCTTCTCTAGCTATCCATGCTTTTCTCTTCTCAAACTCTATTCATGCTACATCACAAAATTTGATCAAGTCAGATTCGAACCACTCTGTGTGAGGAGCACTCGGAGTCCCCGATTTGTCATAGACTTAAACTTCCAAAACTTTTTGTGCGTTTCAGTCTGACCGATTCACCCATTTCGGTCATACCGAGATCACTAAGTCGATCTAGGTTTTCAATCTCGGTGCAACCGATTTGAACTTTTTGGTCACACCGAGTTTCAGTAACTGCTTGCAGTTATGCATCTCGGTGCCACCGAGTTGTTCCACTCGGTCACACCGACAGGGTTGGGCTATACCCACGGGCAAAATTTTGGAAATTTTCTCCGAACCCTTTCGCTCGCGCTTAGCCCGCTCTGCCTCCAGGGTTTCCGGATCGTCCTCCTCGTCGCCAGTTGCCTCCTGCCGCTGGTCTCCGCCGCCGTCAACGGGAATCATCCCCGCCGTTGCCGCCGTAGCGAGTTCATCGCCGAACTAGGGTATGAACTCGATCACTGTGCTATCCTTATCTGATTCCTAGCACATTGTGTTCGCCATGTATCTTGCCACGATTGAGATCATTCTATCCATCGAAAACACTCCGTAGTTTAGTCGTGAATTGAGAATTTAGGGTTAGGTTTCCGCCGAAACCATCTCGGACCCACCGAGTTGTGGAACTCGGTACCACCGATTCGGCTCAGGCCATTGCACATGTGATTCTCAGTCTGACCGAGAATTGCAAATCGGTGTGACCGAGTTCAGGACTTTGTGATACCCTAGCAGTCTCGGTGCCACCGAACTGTGACTCGGTCTGACCGAGTTCACTAGTTTAGGTTCCAACAGCTGCTTCGGTATCACCTAGTTTACAAATCGGTTGATCCGAAATGCTTTCTGTGGAAAACTAAAACTAAGTTTTTGACTCATTCTTTTGCAAAACCTCTACATTTTGTGATGCTCATCCACTCTATCTCATCTATATCTATTCACAGGGTCTGCTATCAGTGTTTGTAATATGTCTGATCAGAGTGACAGCCAGAACAAGTCAGAGGAGCAGGTTCACTTGAGTGAGGGCACTAGTCCCTCTAGCAGCTCAGATGATGGTAGCAGGAGCACCCCAAGCAACTTACCCAAAGCTGCCACCAGGGCCAGAAAGAAGAAAACTTCTGAATCTGAGGATGAAGACTATGTGGCAGTTGAGGATGAGGCCACTTCGAAGAAGAAAGTGGTTAAGAAGGAATATAGCATTGCTGCTGCCACCAAGCCAGGCATGAAGCAAAAGGTTCCTGCAAAGAGAATTCCCATGTCTAAATCCAGAGCCTCTACTCAAGTACATTTGGAATCTGAATCCAAAGAAGCTGCTGCAGAAGGGAAGAAGAGGAAAGAGAGGGTCAAGAAGAGCACTGCTAGAGTGCTTGGGAGATCTTCAATCATGAGAGATTCTGAAGAGGAAGAGGAAGAGGAAGAAGATGTTGCACCAGCACCCAAACATCAGAAGCTTATGGGTGATGCCATCAGGGCAGGGGCTGTTCCATCTAAGCCTAAGACTGCTCCTAAGGCTACTGCTCCAGCTCCAAAGCCAAAACCAAAGAGGAGCACCAGGAACATCCCTGCCGAGGAGAAGAACAAGGCCCCAGTGCTTGAAGCTGAAATGGAAGAAGAAGATGATGAGTCACATGTCTTGAGGAAGTTGAAGCCAAAAATTCCAGATCATAATGATGCTCATCCTGTAGCAGAAAACATGAAGATCAGGAAGGACTCGGGATTGAGGCTATGGAGAGAGTCTGATCCATATGCCACCAGGAGAAGGACTGCTGTGGACTACAGGTTCCATACAAAGGAACAACAGGATTTCTATGAGACAGTGTTGCTTGACAAGAAACCAATAGTATGTGACATGAGATGGGTCGATTGGGAGTACATCAAGGAGAATGATGAACATTACCCAGGTGTGTATGACAGTTTCAAGGCTTGTGGAGTTGATGAGTTTGTGGCTCAGAAGCCCACAAAATGGAATGATGAGCTTATCATGCAGTTCTACTCCACAACTCACTTCTACCAAGATGGAAGGATTGTCTGGATGTCTGAAGGTACGAGGTACCAGACAACGGTTGCTGAATGGGCGAAGTTGATCAATGCCCCAAAAGAGAGTGAAGATGACTTGGATGTCTATGCCAACAAGAAGAAGGATCACAACACCATGGCACACATGTACAAGGAGATCCCAGATGCTGCTCTTGAGACACACAAGTTTGGATCTGTACATTACCTTCTGTCAGGCTTGCCAACTATCAACTAGATCCTCATGCACACTCTCTTGCCAAAGTCAGGAGATCACAAGATGATCAGAGGCCATGCAATAAACTTGCTACACATTTTTTATGTTCCACAACAGTTCAAGGTCATGAGTCTTATAGTTGAAACTATCAAGAGGACAGCTGCTGACCAGAAGAGGAGTTGTGGGTATGCCCCACAGATCCAGGAGCTGATTAACTCCAAGATGGGCACCGGCACATATCTGCTGGACAAGGAGCACCTGCCCATCTACCCAGAACTTGAGGACAACACTATGGTGATGGATGAAAATGAACCATCTTTTGTGCACGCACAAGCCAAGAAGGAGAAGGAAAAGGTTGAAAAGGCTGCAAGGATGCCAACTACTGAAGAAGCATCTCAGTATCTTCTGAAGAGCAAGCAAGATCAGCTTGGCTACTTGATTGCCTCCACTCTGAGGATTGAGAAGGGACTGGCCACCCTGACTCAAAACCAGGAGAGCTTGGAAAGGATCGTGGAGCAAAAGTTCTATGACTTGGATGTGAAGGTAACTGAGATCCAGTCTGTTGTGGAGCAACTTCAGGATGATATGCAGGAGAGGGAGGGCAAGACAACCACTGATGCATTTGCCAGAGTGCCTAGAGATCAGAGGTCAGCTGCAATGCCAGTAACAGACACCAGAGCCACTTCATCTGCACCAGCTACAGCTTCAGTGCCACCAACTCCAGCACCTACTCCATCAGCTCCATCTACATCGACTGAAGCCTTCATTCTTGGAGTTATCCGGACACCACCACCTGAAGACCAAGCCTGAGAGATGATTTAGTGCTATGCATTTTCTAGGAACTTTTTGGTAACTTGTTGCCAGAGGGGGAGAAAAATTTATAAATCATAGGCTTCGAGAGAGCGTTGCTTTTTATTCTCTCTTGCTTTGGTGGTTGAATTTTATTTGCTTTGCTTGTTTGAGATACTTTTTGTCTGTGTGATACTTGGATGATCATGTGTGTTTGATCATATGCTACATTAATGCTTGTTGGATGACATTATCATTTTATCCCTATATGATCATTCACTTTGCTTGGTGATGAGTGCATGTATTTAATTATTATCATTTTGAGCGCTCCACCAAGATGTATGTGACATGGAAGAGTAACCCATGAGCCTAATTCTCTGTGCATTTGCAGTCCAAAGAAAATCATAAACTATGCACAAATTTAGGGGGAGCTCTTGCTTTTCACATACTTCTCAAAGCGACAATGTTTTTCACTCTTATTATCATTTGTCGAAGCTTTGATCTATATGTTGTCATCAATTACCAAAAAGGGGGAGATTGAAAGTGCAACTATCCCTAGGTGGTTTTGGTAATTCCTAACAACATATAGCTCATTGAGCTAATGCTATTCCAAGACTAATATTTCAGCAAAAGCTCAATGAATGGCATGGCATGGATGAGGAAAGTGGACCCCTCAAAATACTAAGGACAAAAAGAATGGCTCAAGCTCAAAGCTCAAGACTCTAAATTTTATATTTTAGTGATCCAAGATCACATTGAGTCTATAGGAAAAGCCAATACTATCAAGGAGGGATGAGGTGTTGTTTGATGAGGTTCTTGCTTCATAGTGCTTAGTGATATGCTCCAAAACCCTCAACTACCTTCCCACATCCACATATGACCTAAACCAAAAGTCAAACTCGGCCTCACCGATTCTTTCTATCCGGCGCCACCGAGTTCAGATGTCATAGCCACTGCCACAAACCCTAGGCAAATTGGTCTCACCGATAGGGATCTCGGTCACACCGAGATGGGGTTGTAATCTCTCTGTTTCCCTTGGTAACGTTTCGGTCCTACCGAGATGAGCGATCGGTCCCACCGAGATTGCAATGTAAACTCTCGGTTTCCCTTTTGTAACATTTCGGTCCCACCAAAATGAGCGATCGGTCCCACCGAGTTTACCTGAACAACTCTCTGGTTAGTTTATTACCAAAATCGGTCCCACCGAGTTTGTGTAATCGGTCACACCGAGATTACGTTATGCCCTAACCCTAACCATATCGGTCCTACTGAGTTGCATCTCAGTCCCACCGAAAATCCTAACGGTCACTAGGTTTGCTAAATCGGTCCGACCGAGTTTCTCAATTCGGTCTCACCGAGATTGGTAGATTGTGTGTAATGGTTAGTTTTTGTGTGGAGGCTATATATACCCCTCCACCCACTCTTCATTCGGGGAGAGACCCATCAGAACATACCTACACTTCCAATACACATTTTCTGAGAGAGAACCACCTACTCATGTGTTGAGGCCAAGATATTCCATTCCCACCATATGAATCTTGATCTCTAGCCTTCCCCAAGTTGCTTTCCACTCAAATCTTCTTTCCACCAAATTCATATCCTGTGAGAGAGAGTTGAGTGTTGGGGAGACTATCATTTGAAGAACAAGAGCAAGGATTTCATCATCAACACACCATTTGTTACTTCTTGGAGAGTGGTGTCTCCTAGATTGGCTAGGTATCACTTGGGAGCCTCCGACAAAGATTGTTGAGTTGAACCAAGGAGTTTGTAAGGGCAAGGAGATCGCCTACTTCGTGAAGATCTACTGCTAGTGAGGCAAGTCCTTTTTGGGCGATGGCCATGATGGGATAGACAAGGTTGCTTCTTCGTGGACCCTTCGTGGGTGGAGCCCTCCGTGGACTCGCGTAACCGTTACCCTCCGTGGGTTGAAGTCTCCATCAACGTGGATGTACGATAGCACCACCTATCGGAACCATGACAAAAACATCCGTGTCTCCAATTGCGTTTGAATTCTCCAAATCATTTCCTTTACATTCTTGCAAGTTGCATGCTTTACTCTCCGTTGCTCATAGACTCTTTGCATGCTTGCTTGAATTGTGTTAAGATTGCTTGACTTGTGCTAAGATAGCTAAAATCTGCCAAATACTAAAATTGGGAAAATGATAGATTTTTAATTGGTCAAGTAGTCTAATCACCCCCCTCTAGACATACTTTTGATCCTACAGATACCACCCATAGATTCATCAAAATAAGCAAACAACACAATGAAAACAGAATCTGTCAAAAACAGAACAGTCTGTAGTAATCTGGAAACTTTGCATATTTCTGTAACTCCAAAAATTCTGAAAATTTAGGACAACCTAGAAATTTGTATATCAATCTTGTGAAATAAGAATCAATATTTTATCACGCTCCTGTAAGAAACGTAAATTATTTTATTGGGCATAAAATTTTATGTTTTTCAGCAAGATCAAATCAACTATCACCATAGACCATCCCAAAGGTCTTACTTGGCACTTTATTGAAACAAAATCTATAAAACATAATTAATACAATATCCTAATCATGTTAACACACACAAAAAGTAGGTATAAATATTGGGTTGTCTCCTAACAAGAGCTTTTTTATTGCCTTTCTAGCTAGGCATGATGATTTCAATGATGCTCACATAAAAGATAAGAATTGAAATATAAATAGAGCATCATGAAGTATAGGACTAGCACATTTAAGTCTAACCCACTTCCTATGCATAGGGATTTTGTGAGCAAACAATTTGTGGGAGCAAGAATCAACTAGCATAGGAAGGTAAAGCAAGCAAAACTTCATGATTTTCAACACATAGAGAGGAAACTTGATATTATTGAGATATGTAAAAGCACATGTTCCTCTCTCATAATAATTGTCAGTAGCATCAGGAATGAATTCCATAATATAACTATCACATAAATCGTTCTTTTCATGATCCACAAGCATAGAAATTTTACTACTCACCACATAATCAAAATTCTTCTCATTCATAATAGTGTTAGCAAATTCAACAAAATAAATATCATGGGAGGCATAATCCAATTAAAAATTAAAATCATGATGACATGTTTCATGGATATCATTACTTTTTATAGCATACATGTCATCACAATAATCATCATAGATAGCAACTTTGTTCTCATAATCAATTGAAACCTCTTCCGAAATAGTGGATTCATCACTAAATAAAGTCATGACCTCTCCGAAACCACTTTTACCATTATAATAAGATTCAACACCCTCCAAAATAGTGGGATAATTATTATCTAAAGTTGACACTCTTCCGAGCCCACTTTTATAAATATTGCAATCATCGTAAATAGGAGGCATGCTATCATCATAATAAATTTGCTCATCAAAACTTGGGGGACTAAAAATATCATCTTCATCAAACATAGCACCCTCAAGCTTATGGCTTTGCATATCATTGGCATCATGGATATTCAAGGAATTTATACTAAAAACATTGCAATCATGCTCATCATTCAAATATTTAGTGCCAAACATTTTATTGACTTTTTCCTCTAACACTTGAGCACAATTTTCCTTTCCATCATTTTTAGGAAAGACATGATAAAGATGAAGCATATGAGGCAACCTCAATTCCATTTTTTTGTAATTTTTCTTTTATAGAGTAAACTAGTGATAAAACAAGAAACTAAAAGATTAGATTGCAAAATCTAAAGATATACCTTCAAGCACTCACCTCCCCGACAACGGCGCCAGAAAAGAGCTTCTTGTCTACTAAGCAACCTTCTTCTTGTAGACTCGTGTTGGGCCTCCAAGCGCAGAGTTTTGTAGGACAGTAGCAAATTTCCCTCAAGTGGATGGCCAAAGATTTATCAATCCGTGGGAGGCGTAGGATGAAGATGATCTCTCTCGAACAACCCTACAACCTAATAACAAATAGTCTCTTGTGCCCTCAGCACACCCAATACAATGGTAAATTGTATAGGTTGACTAGTTCGGCGAAGAGATGGTGATACAAGTGTAATATGGATAGTAGATATAGGTTTTTGTAATCTGAAAATATAAAAACCGCAAGTTAGCAAGTGGTAAAAGTGAGCAAAAACGGTATTGCAATTCTTGAAAACAAGGCCTAGGTTTCATACTTTCACTAGTGCAAGTTCTCTTAACAACAATAACATAATTAAATCATATGGAAATCCCTCAACGTGCGACAGAAGTCACTCAAAAGTTCCTATCGTGGAGAACATAAGATGAAATTGCTTGTAGGGTATGAAACCACCTCAAAGTTATTCTTTCCGATCAATCCATTGGACTATTCCTATAAGTGTCACAAACAGCCCTAGAGTTCGTAGTAAAATAACACCATATGACACACATCAATCAACCATAATGTCACCTAGATACTCCAATGTCACCATAGGTATCTGTGGGTCAATTATATGATATGCATCAACCAACTTCAGATTCATAATATTCAATCCAACACAAAGAGACTCAAAGAGTGCCCCAAGATTTCTACCGGAGAAACAAGGACGAAAACGTGCATCAACCCCTATGCATAGATTACCCTAATGTCACCTCGAGAATCCGTGAGTTGAGTGCCAAAACATATATCAAGTGAATCAATAGAACACCCCATTGTCACCACCGGTATCCCACGCAAGACATACATCAAGTGTTCTCAAATCCATAATAGTATTCAATCCGATAATAGTGAAACCTCAAAGGTAAAACTCAATTCATCACAAGAAGATAGAGGGGGAGAAACACCATATGATTCAACTATAGTAACAACACTCATGGTACATCAAGATCATGCCAAATCAAGAACAAGAGAGAGAGATCAAGCACATAGCTACTGGTACATACCCTCAGCCCCGAGGGTGAACTACTCCCTCCTCATCATGGAGACCGCCGGGATGATGAAGATGGACAACGGTGATGGTTTCCCCCTCCGACAGGGTGCCAAAATGGGCTCCCGGTTTTTTTTGTGGCTACTGAGGCTTCCGGCGGCGGAACTTCCGATCTAGGTTAGTTTCTGGAGGTTTTGGGATTTATAGGAGGTGCTGGTGTCGGGGACAAGTCAAGGGGGCCCATGAGGCGACAAGAAGGCAGGGGGTGCCCTAGGGGGCGCCCCCCCACCCTTGTGGTTGCCTCGGGACTCCTCTCTGATATCTTTTCGTTCTAGTATTTTTATATTTTCCAAAAATATTCTCCATAAATTTTCAGCTTGTTCCGAGAACTTTTATTTCTGCACAAAAAAAATGACACCACGATAGTTCTGCTGAAAACAGCGTCAGTCCGGGTTAGTTCTAATCAAATCATACCGAAATCGTATAAAATTATTGTAAACATGGCATGAATACTTGATAAATTATAGATACGTTGGAGATGTATCAGATGCCAAGGCCATGCATGATTCGTAGCGTCGCACACTGGCAGATCAGGACGCTGGATGGGTTGCTCGCCTGGCAAGCGCTCTAGCGATTCGGAGCCGTGGCCGGCCTGGTGCGCTTCGGGGTCTTTGCTTGAGTAGGGGCCCTTCCCAACACAGACGGCGTGGCACTGGCGAACGGCTAGCCTGAGGCACCGTCCCCACCAGCATTAGCGATCTGCAGGTGGCACACTTGGGAGGTCACCACGTCGAGCTGCAGGGAGTGCGTGGTGGCCGCCCTAGGGGTGTGCTGGGCGAGGGAGAGGGCCGAGCCCATGTCGATGTCGTCCTCATTGTTGCTGACAGCGTCCGCGTCCTCTACTAAGCAGAGGGGCTTGTCTACGGTTGCTGCAGCTGCCTTATCGACAACGGCGTCCCTCGGGTCCGCCCATGGTGGGGGCGGCAACTCCTTGTTCACTCTGTCCAAGAAGGTCGCCACTGGGTCAGCTTCTAGCATGTCCACCGATCCCTTGGGCAGAGCCGAGGTGGGGCCAGCAGGGGGTTTGCCGAGGTCGCCACTGTCCTAGATGATGACGCACCGCATGAGCGTCCCTTGCTCCCCCTGGTGCCGTTGTTGTGCTCCTTGGTGGTGTTGCCCAAGCTGTTGCGCCCGTCGTGGGGGCGGCCTTGGTGGTGGCGTGAGGTGGGAGTGTGGCTGCGATGTCGCTCCGTGAAAGGGGCAAGCATGGCAGGCTCCTTGCCATGGCTCCTCCCGAGAAGCGTGTCCTTCCATGATCTCCTCTGGCCCCCGTTGTCATTGTCATCGTGGCTGCAGCTGTGTGTAACACCCACGATGCGGCTATATCTCCCACGTGTCGAGGCACGATTTAGAGGCATAACAGCATGGTGGTTTAGTCGCAAGTGGGGTGATCTTCACACAATCCCATGTATTGAATAAGAAAAGAGATAAAGAGTTGGCTTACAATCGCCACTTCACACAAATAACAAGTTAAACATACATCATCCTGAGTACAATCAAGGTCCGACTACGGAACCAAAATAAAAGAAGACAACCCCAAATGCTAGATCCCCGATCATCCCAACTGGGCACCACTACTGATCAGCCGGAAAAGACACATAACAATGACCAAAATCTTCATCGAGCTCCCACTTGAGCTCAGTTGTGTCACCTGCACCGGTATCATCGGCACCTGCAACTGTTTGGAAGTATATGTAAGCCACGAGGACTCAGCAATCTCACACCCGCGAGATCAAGACTATTTAAGCTTATGGGTAGGGTAGGGTAATGAGGTGGAGCTGCAGCAAGCACTAAGCAAATATGAAGGCTAACATACGCAACTAAGAGCGAGAAGAGAAGCAACGCGACGGTCGAGAAGCTAGAAGTGATCAAGAAGTGACCCTGAAACTACTTACGTTCAAGCATAACACAAGAACCGTGTTCACTTCCCGGACTCCGCCGAAAAGAGACCATCACGGCTACACACGCAGTTGATGCATTTTAATTAAGTTAAGTGTCAAGTTCTCTACAACCAAACATTAACAAATTCCCATCTGCCACATAACCGCGGGCACGGCTCTCAAAAGTTTATACCCTGCAGGGGTGTCCCAACTTAGCCCATCACAAGCTCTCACAATCAACGAAGGATATTCCTTCTCCCGAGAAGACCCGATCAGTCTTGGAATCCCGGTTACAAGACATTTTGACAATGGTAAAACAAGACCAACAAGACCTCCCGCTGTGCTAACAAATCCCGATAGGAGCTACACATATCTCGTTCTCAGGGCACATCGTATGGGCCAGACGTCGGGTTGGCATAGACCCTGGTTGCCTAGGGGGTGCCGGACATCGCCCAGGTTGGACCAACACTTAGAGAAGCACTGGCCCGGGGGGGTTAAAATAAAGATGACCCTCGGGAGCGCGACTCCCAAGGGAAAAGTATAGGTGGTAGTGAGGCAAATGGTAAAACCAAGGTTGGGCCTTGCTGGAGGAGTTTTATTCAAAGTGAACTGTCTAGGGGTTCCCATAACACCCAACAATATTAAATGTTATTAAACATGGCAAGGGGTGAAGCATATGAAAACTACCTATCTAGGCAAGTTTAAATGAGACCGGAACAACAAACAACAAGTCCGGAGAATCCCATATGCAAATTATGGATTTGGTACTGTTCTGCCCTAAACATAATTTTAGAGTTGTTAAACATACAATATGAAAGCACCATGTTAAACTAGGCATTTTTCTACCCCATTTACATATAAAGATTATTTAAATCCGAGCTACGGTTATTTAGTTATGAAATAAATCATTTTAACATGGCATTTAAGCAAATTAAAGCAAACAAAAATTTAAACATGAATGAAAGTTGGAAATTATTAAACTAGACAAAATTCTAAGCATTTTTCATATTTAAAGTTTTTACATGTGATGCATGGTTGGTGAGTTATGGTATGCATGAAGTTCAAGGTTTTTTTTTGTAAATCTAGCAAACTCTGGATAAATAGCAAAATCATAGCAGCAGGGAAAAACACTACATGGGCCGAAACTGAGTAGAGGTCCAACAGAACAGAAAAAGGGAGGCGCTGGTGGTGGCCTCACCATGGGCCTTGGCCTGGTCGGTGTAGGCAGCAAGCCAGCGGGGCAAGCAGGCCGGCTCGCTGGACGCGGCCCAGGCGCTGGTCAACGGGCGCAGGGACGAATGGATCGGGACCTCCCGATCCATTATGGCGGCGCGCGACCAATGGGTCGCCGGCGAACAATGGAGAGGGACGGGGACGGCGCGGGAGCTGCGGGGCGCAGGGGATCCTCCGGAACTAGAGCGGGGTCAATGGAGACAAGCACATCTGGCCGACGGTTGCCGGATACGGGCGCCGGTGGTGCGGAACGGCGGTGAGGTCGCCGGAGTTGGGGCGAGGTGACAGAGGTAGGAAGCAGCGTTGCAGGCGGGGGCATGGGAGCCGGGCGACGGGAGCGGCGCCTCGGCCTGGAGGTTGTCGGCAGCGAGGGACCGGCCGGCGACGGCGCTGTGCGCTGGAGAGAGAGGCGAGGGAGCCAGGGTGCGGGGCGGCGCTGGGCGGGGCGGATCGGGCCCGATTCGGCCCAGACGGGCCGGTTGCGGGCTGCGGCGGGCCATGGCGGCGGAGTGGAGGGGCCAGGGACAAGTGGCGGCAGGGGAGTGGTGGAGGGCGGCGCTGGGGATGAGGTGGCGCGCGCTGGTTGGCTGAAGGGGTATGGAGGCGCTGCCAAGTGGCGGGGAGGGGTTCGGCCGGAGCGGAATGTGATGAGGGCAGCGGCGGCTAATGATTGGGGCGCGGAAAACAAGGTGGGGGGTTAGAGGACGCGAAAAATGGCATGTGTGTGTGTGTGTGGGGGGGTATTTATAAGGCAAGGTGGCTAGGGTTAGGGGGTTTGAGGCCGTTTTCGGACATCTCGGAGCCCTCTGATCGCGATCGAACGGTTCCGGACGCGAGGGGGGGGGGTAGGTGGGCTGCAGGCGGGCTGTGCTAGAGAGAGATGGGCTGAGAAGAGAGGAGAGAGAGAGAGGCCCGACAAGGTTTCCGGAGACCGAAAATGTCCGACGATAGACCGGCTATACTGCCGCTATAGTTATCTGTTGGGGCGTCAAACGAACTCCGAATGCGATGAAACTTGGCAGGGGCGGCCTACCTACAACATAAGAACACCGCACGCCAATTCTCATCCCATTCCGAGAACATTTTCCGGCCACTTATAAAATAATATTTCGGACGTGCCGCGGGCGCGTGCAAGTGTGTCTGGGCTCAGAACGGACAACGGAAAGAACGGGGAGGCCGGGACGTATGCAAGTTTTGAAAACATGATGATGCAATGCACATGATGACATGGTAATATGCAACACGCAAACAAATGACATGTCAACAACAACGAATAACTGGAAGACGCCTGGCGCATCAGACTCGGGGCGTTACAAACATTTGAAACAAGGAAAGGAATATGATCAACACTGAAAACTTGAATTGAATCCACCAGAGGATAAAAAAGAACGAAGAATCATAAACTCGAAGCTCCGCTAGTATCTTCCTGAGAATCACTGGATCAGAACATTGAAAGAAAAGAATGAAGAGACTTCACATCCATAAAAGGATACTTGATTAAGAAATTCGAGTCCTTGAATAAAAGGGGTGGGAGGGCGGGAAAAACAAAGACAACTTGGGCAGATGGAATAAACACCGTTGAGGAAAACTGAGATTGGATCTTGCGAATGGAAAAAAATGATAGGATCTTCTTGAAGAGAATCGCACCGGTTGAAAAGAATTGACCTGAACATCTCGATGATCGAAAAGGATCAGCACTCCCATAGAAATATGAGAACACCATTTAGAAAGAGACATGTAATAAACATTTGACTTCGAAGCAACTCAAATACCACAACTCAAAACAAAACAAAGGGTTGGCTTAGGAAATAAGCCGAAACAAACATATGATAGATATTTCGTCCGAAGTTTTGTGGTGGGGCCCACGCGGGCTCGATCGTACAACACCATCATGTACAAGGAAGTGCACATGACTTACGAAGCGTCCCTGAGTCAGCATCGCCAAGGACTCTTTAAGACACAATGAGACCACTATAAAACCAACCGTGGATAGGCGGACCACTAGACGTCGAACCCCAATTTCATATCATACATCTGTCGGAAAGATATCCTAGGAGCTACTTGAATTCCCACCTATAAAACTCCATAAACTTTTTGGTTATGCAATCAGGTGTTGGGGATACAGGGGAAGCATAATATCTCACCCAAACTAACAATCCCTACATCCAGCTATATCCATCCTTCAACACATAACCAAGAGACCTTCGGAAATCATGTACCTCAACCTTCGAAAAGAATTCATTATACGAGTTATGGCAATACTCCCAAACTCTCGCCCCAGTATTGGGTGGCGTCGAGGTTATCTCACCGACAACTGCATAAAAGAGATTTTCGATGTCGGCGAACTCAGGTATTCCAGAACTGCAACGATAAAATTGTGATGACAACACCTCGGAGCTCAACTCCCCGGGACACTGCCACAACCCCTAAATGTCAGGAGGCACCAAGAACAATGTTCACGTCATAGGACTATCGGAACGATTCCAAGATACCCGCGTGATCCTAAAAAAATTCATGAAATTTGAGGAGAGGGAAGTCAAAACTTCTATGCCAGGAGGCCTCACCAGAGCGATGAAGGGACTGGGGAGTAAAAAGAATCCTACTCCTCGATATATATAATCCTAAGACTCAAAACATTTTGTTCTAGACTCAACAACATAAGCGATTCGATCAAGCAGGGGGCTCCTAAGTCAGGGATGGCTCTGATTACCAACTTGCAACACCCACGATGCGGCTATATCTCCCACGTGTCGAGGCATGACTAAGAGGCATAACCGCATGGTGGTTTAGACGCAAGTGCGGTAATCTTCACACAATCCCATGTACTGAATAAGAAAGGGATAAAGAGTTGGCTTACAATTGCCACTTCACACAAATAACAAGTTAAACATATATCATCCCGAGTACAATCAAGGCCCGACTATGGAACCAAAATAAAAGAAGACAACCCCAAATGCTAGATCCACGATCGTCCCAACTGGGCACCACTACTGATCAACCGGAAAAGACACATAGCAATGACCAAAATCTTCATCGAGCTCCCACTTGAGCTCTGTTGCGTCACCTACACTGGTATCATCGGCACCTGCAACTGTTTCTAAGTATCTGTAAGCCACAAGGACTCAACAATCTCACACCCGCGAGATCAAGACTATTTAAGCTTATGGGTAGGGTAGGGTAATGAGGTGGAGCTACGGCAAGCACTAAGCAAATATGAAGGCTAACATACGCAAGTAAGAGCGAGGAGAGAAGCAACACAACGGTCGAGAAGCTAGAAGTGATCAAGAAGTGATCCTGAAACTACTTACGTTCAAGTATAACACAAGAATCGTGTTCACTTCCCGGACTCCGCCGAAAAGAGACCATCACGGCTACACACGCGGTTGATGTATTTTAATTAAGTTAAGTGTCAAGTTCTCTACAACCGGACATTAACAAATTCCCATCTGCCACATAACTGCGGGCACAACTGTTGAAAGTTTATACCCTGCAGGGGTGTCCCAACTTAGCCCATCACAAGCACTCACAGTCAACGAAGGATATTCCTTCTCCCGAGAAGACCCGATCAGTCTTGGAATCCCGGTTACAAGACATTTTGACAATGGTAAAACAAGACCAGCAAGACCGCCCGCTGTGCCGACAAATCCCGATAGGAGCTGCACACATCTCGTTCTCAGGGCACACTAGATGGGCCAGATGTCGGGTTAGCATAGACCCTGGTTGCCCAGAGGGCGCCGGACATCGCCCATGTTGGACCAACACTTAGAGAAGCACTGGCCCGGGGGGGTTAAAATAAAGATGACCCTCGGGAGCGCGACTCCCAAGGGAAAAGTATAGGTGGTGGTGGTAAAACCAATGTTGGGCCTCGCTGGAGGAGTTTGATTCAAAGCAAATTGTCCAAGGGTTCCCATAACACCCAACCGCGTAAGGAACGCAAAATCAAGGAACATAACACCGGTATGACGGAAACTAGGGCGGCAAGAGTGGAACAAAACACCAGGCATAAGGCCGAGCCTTCCACCCTTTACCAAGCATATAGATGCATTAATTAAAATAAGAGATATTGTGATATCCCAACATATCCATGTTCCAACATGGAGCAAAATTTAGCTTCACCTGCAACTAGCAACGCTATAAGAGGGGCTGAGCAAAAGCGGTAACTTAGCCAAACAACGGTTTGCTAGGAAGGTGGGTTAGAGGCTTGACATGACAATATGGGAGGCATGATGTAACAAGTGGTAGGTAGCGTGACATAGTGATAGAACGAACAACTAGCAAGCAAAGATAGAAGTGATTTCGAGGGTATGGTCATCTTGCCTGAGATCCCGCAACGAAGAAGAACGAGTCCAAGAAGTAGACGACCCAACGTAGTCGAACGAATCCTCACAACTCCAGAACGAAACCGAAGCTAACGAGAGAAGCAACCCAGAAAGAAGCAAGCAACATAGTAAACAACCATCACATAAACATGGCGTGATGCACAAAAAAGTATGATGCATGTCCGGTTTAATGAGGCATGGCATGGCAAAGTGCACAAACAATACTATAAATTAAGTGGAGCACAATATGCAACGAGCTGCATATTGAAGAAACACCACATGACTTATTTAGTTCTCTCCCGTTTATGTACCCAAAAATATTCAATGTTATTAAACATGGCAAGGGGTGAAGCATATGAAAACTACCTATCTGGGCAAGTTTAAATGAGGCCGAAACAAAAAACAACAAGTCGAGAGAATCCCCATATGCAAATTATGGATTTGGTACTATTCTGCCCTAAACATAATTTTAGAGTTGTTAAACATACAAGATGAAAGCACCATGTTAAACTAGGTATTTTTCTACCCCATTTATATATAAAGATTATTTAAATCCGAGCTATGGTTATTTAGTTATGAAATAAATCATTTTAACATGGCATTTAAGCAAATTAAAGCAAACAACAATTTAAACATTTTAAACATGGACGAAAGTTGGAAATTATTAAACTAGACAACATTCTAAGCATTTTTCATATTTAAAGTTTTTACATGTGATGCATGGTTGGTGAGTTATGGTAGGCATGAAGTTCAAGGGGTTTTTTGTAAATCTGGCAAACTCTGGATAAATAGCAAAATCATAGCAGCAGGGGAAAACACTACATGGGCTGAAACTGAGCAGAGGTCCAATAGAACAGAAAAAGGGAGGCGTTGGTGGTGGCTTCACCATGGGCCTCGGCCCAGTCGGTGTAGGCAGCAGGCCGACGGGGCAAGCGGGTCGGCTCACTGGACGCGGCCCAGGCGCTGGTCAACGGGCGCAGGGACGGTCCCGATCCACTGCAGCAGCGCACGACGTACGGATCGCCGGCGAACAGCTGAGAGCGACGGGGACGACGCAGTAGCTGCGGGGCGTAAGGGATCCACCGGAACTGGAGTGGGTTCAACGGAGACAGCTAGATCTGGCCGATGGTTGCTGGATACGGGCGCCGGTGGTGCGGAACGGCGGCGAGGTCACCGGAGTTGGGGCGAGGCGACAGAGGTAGGAAGCGGCGTTGTAGGCGGGGGCGTGGGAGCCGGGCGACGTTGGGGCGACGGGAGCGGCGCCTCGTCCTGGATGTTGTCGGCGGCGAGGTCCGTCGGGGCGCGGCTCCGGCGAGGGACCGGCTAGCGGCGGCGCTGTGCACTGGAGATAGAGGCGAGGGAGCCAGGGCGCGGGGCGATGCTGGGAGGGGTGGTTCAGGCCCGATTCGGCCCGGACGGGCCGGTTGTGGGCTGCGACGGGCCACAGTGGCGGAGTGGAGGGGCTGGGGACAAGTGGCGGCAGGGGAGTGGTGGAGGGCGACGCTGGGCATGAGGTGGCGCGCGCTGGTTGACTGAAGGGGTGTGGCGGCGCTGCCAAGTGGTGGGGAGGGGTTCGGTCGGCGTGGAATGTGATGAGGCATCAGCGGCTAATGATTGGGGCGCGGAAAACAAGGTGGGGGGTTGGAGGACGCAAAAAATGGCATGTGGGGGGGATTTAGAAGGCAAGGGGGCTAGGGTTAGGGGGTTTGGGGCCGTTTTCGGACGTCTCGGAGCCCTCCGATCGCGGTCGAACGGTTCCGGACACGAGGGGGTGTTAGGTGGGTTGCAGGCGGGCTGTGCTAGAGAGAGATGGGCTGAGAAGAGAGGAGAGAGATAGAGAGAGAGGCCCGACAAGGTTTCCAGAGACCGAAAATGTCCGACGATAGACCGACTATACTGCCGCTATAGTTATCCGTTGGGGCGTCAAACGAACTCCGAATGCGATGAAACTTGGCAGGCGGCCTACCTACAACATAAGAACACCGCACGCCAATTCTCATCCCATTCCGAGAACATTTTCCTCCCACTTATAAAATAATATTTCGGACGTGCCGCGGGCGCGTGCAAGTGTGTCTGGGCTCAGAACAGACAACGGAAAGAACGGGGAGGTCGGGACGGACGCAAGTTTTGAAAACATGATGATGAAATGCACATGATGACATGGTAATATGCAACACTCAAACAAATGACATGGCAACAACAACGAATAACTGGAAGACACCTGGAGCATCGGACTCGGGGCGTTACACTGTGCCCGGCCAAGGGCAGGCCCCTGCAGCCCGAGGACGCCATCTGTGCGGGGAGGGGGCTGGGCAGGCATGGCGCCTGGCCCTGCGACGGTCTGCCGTCCTCCAGTCCGGACACCCAGCCTCCCGCCTGAGGGTAGCGCGGGTACGGGCGATCATCATCATCGGAGGAGGGAAGGCCGCTCTGCCCGGAGTGGGAGGAGCGTGGGGACAGGGGCGTCGAGTGTTCAGCGCGGTCGATGTGCACTAGCACGTACAAGCAGAGCAGGTTTGGCGGCAGCGCGACCGCCCAGCTCGATGGCGAGAAACCGAGCTTCTCCTCCACCCGTCCTGCGCCCCTCGCATGCTTCCGCAATGTCCTTGTGGTGGGGATGTGCGACAGCTGCCACACCCACACCCAGACAGTGAAAAGCTTCGTGTCCGCGCGCTTGAAAGTGCGGCTGTCAAGGCGGTTGATGATGACCTTGTCCCCCAGCGCATCCTTCGCGCCCTCTAGAGACCACAGCTGCATGGTCAGCTTCTCTAGGAGGACGCACACGTGCAGCATCCAGGTGTCGTGGACCACATGTGTGTCCTCCCTCCATGGCTCTAGTAGGAAGGAGACACCGTCCACCGTGATCAAGCCTCCCCGCACGATGAGGTCCTTGTGCGCCGACATGGTGAAGTGGATGAAGAAGTCTTCAGGGTTGTGGCTGGTGACGTGGAGGAGGTGCGCATGGATCTAGAACTCCCGCTCGATAGCCCGGCCGATGGAGAGGGGGCTCGCGGCGTGCAGCTTGCTCACCGCGGTGATCACCACCGCGTGCTGTTGCAGCAGAAAGATCTGCTGCTCCATCTCCGGCGTGGTGGCGATCACCTTCTGGCTGGTCCTTAGCCGGCTCCTATGGTCGACGTAGGGACGGTAGCCAGAGCCATCGGCGGGGGGGGGGGGGGGGGGGGGGAGAAGAGAGCTTCCAATGGCAGGGAACACCCATCCACTCACTCACTGGGCTCTCTGGTTTCTCTGGCTCTTGGGGCACTCCCTGCCATAATGGCCATGGAGCTTGCAGATGATGTAGTGGAGCGGGTCATGGCAGTCGACACAACGATGGTGTGGGCTGAGGCAACGAAAGCAGAGGCCCTTGATCTTGCTTAAGAAGGCCTCGCACCCCGGCGAGTGGGTGCGGCTGGGGCGCTGCCCGGATCCGGTCCTACGGCGGTGCCCCGAGCTAGGTGGTGGATTTCTGGTGGCCTTCTTGCTACTGCGGGACTGATATCTAGTCCATCCTTCATCAATGGCGGTCAGCTCCGAAGAAGGCGACGCTAAGGGCACAACTACGATGGACCGGAGCCGGGGTTACTCGGGTGGGCGGGCAGGCCCAGATCCAGTGGTCTGGGCGCGGAGCCGCCCTAGAGGTCAGCATCCCGCTGTAGGATTTGCGCAGCCGGGAAGAGGGGGGAGGTAGGCGCTTCGAATGACCAGTTGATCCAGATCTTCCCCCGGGGCGGGGGCATTGAAGGTTGGTTGATGACCCACAAGTATAGGGGATATATCGTAGTACTTTCGATAAGTAAGAGTGTCGAACCCAACGAGGAGCAGAAAGAAATGACAAGCGGTTTTCAGCAAGGTATTCTCTGCAAGCACTGAAATTATCGGTAACAGATAGTTTTGTGATAAGATAAATTGTAACGGGTAACAAGTAAAAAAAGTAAACAAGGTGCATCAAGGTGGCCCAATCCTTTTTGTAGCAAAGGACAAGCCTGGACAAACTCTTATATAAAGCAAAGCGCTCCCGAGGACACATGTGAATTGTTGTCAAGCTAATTTTTCATCATGCATATGATTCACGTTCGTTACTTTGATAATTTGATATGTGGGTGGAGCGGTGCTTGGGTGCTGCCCTTCCTTGGGAAAGCCTCCCACTTATGATTAACCCCTCTCGCAAGCATACGCAACTACGAAAGAAGTGTTAAGGTAAACCTAACCATAGCATCAAACATATGGATCCAAATTAGCCCCCTTACGATGCAACACATAAACTAGGGTTTAAGCTTCGGTCACTCTAGCAACCCATCATCTACTTATTACTTCCCAATCCTTCCCCTAGGACCAAATAATGGTGAAGTGTCATGTAGTCGACATTCACATAAAACCACTAGAGGAGAGACAACATACATCTCATCAAAATATCGAACGAATACCAAATTCACATGATTACTTATAACAAGACTTCTCCCATGTCCCCAGGAACAAATGTAACTACTCACAAAGCATATTCATAATCATAATTAGAGGAGTATTAATTATCATTAAGGATCTGAAAATATAATCTTCCACCGGATAAACCAACTAGCATCAACTACAAGGAGTAATCAACACTACTAGAAACCCACAGGTACCAATCTGAGGTTTTGGGACCAAGATCGAATACAAGAGATGAACTAGGGTTTGAGAGGAGATGGTGCTAGTGAAGATGTTGATGGAGATTGACCCGCTCTCGATGAGAGGATCGATGGTGATGACGATGACGATGATTTCCCCCTCCCGAAGGGAAGCTTCCTCGGTAGAACAGCTCCGCCGGAGCCCTAGATTGGTTCTGCCCAGGTTCCGCCTCGAGACACCAGCGCTTTGTCCCGAAAGCTTCTTCTTGATTTTTTCCAGGGTAAAAGACATCGTATAGCCAAAGATGGGCACCGGAGGCCTGCCAGGGGCCCACAAGGTCGGGGGGGGGGGCTCCACCCTTGTGGCTGGCTGGTGGGCCCCCTCTGGTACTTTCTTCGCCCAGTATTTTTTATTCGTTCCAAAAACATGCTCCGTGAAGTTTCAGGACTTTTGGAGTTGTGCAGAATAGGTCTCTAATATTTCCTCCTTTTCCAGCCCAGAATTCCAGCTGGCGGCATTCTCCCTTGCTACCTCTTGAGCACTGCGTTGGTTTTCCCCGAAAAGGAAGGGATGATGTAGTAAAGTAGCGTAAGTATTTCCCTCAGTTTTTGAGAACCAAGGTATCAATCTAGTAGGAGGCTACACGCGAGTCCCTCACACCTGCACAAAACAAATAACTCCTCGCAACCAACGCGATAAGGGGTTGTCAATCCCTACACGACCACTTACGAGAGTGAGATCTGATAGATATGATGAGATAATATTTTTTTGGTATTTTTATGATAAAGATGCAAAGTAAAATAAAAGCAAAGTAAAAGCAAATGAAATAACTAAGTATTGGAAGATTAATATGATGAAGATAGACCCGGGGGGGCATATGTTTCACTAGTGGCTTCTCTCAAGAGCATATGTATTTTACGGTGGGTGAACGAATTACTGTTGAGCAATTGACGGAATTGAGCATACTTATGAGAATATCTAGGTATGGTCATGTATATAGGCATGACGTCCGAGACAAGTAGACCGACTCCTGCTTGCATCTACTACTATTACTCCACTCATCGACCGCTATCCAGCATGCATCTAGAGTATTAAGTTAATGAAAACAGAGTAACGCCTTAAGCAAGATGACATGATGTAGAGGGATAAACTCATGCAATATGATGAAAACCCCATCTTGTTATCCTCGATGGCAACAATACAATACGTGCCTTGCTGCCCCTACTGTCACTGGGAAAGGACACCACAAGATTGAACCCAAAGCTAAGCACTTCTCCCATTGCAAGAAAGATCAATCTAGTAGGCCAAACCAAACTGATAATTCAAAGAGACTTGCAAAGATAACCAATCATACATAAAAGAATTCAGAGAATATTCAAATATTGTTCATAGATAGACTTGATCATAAACCCACAATTCATCGGTCCCAACAAACACACCACAAAAAGAAGATTACATCGAATAGATCTCCACAAGAGAGGGGGAGAACATTGTATTGAGATCCAAAAAGAGAGAAGAAGCCATCTAGCTAATAACTATGGACCCGTAGGTATGAGGTAAACTACTCACACTTCATCGGAGGGGCTATGGTGTTGATGTAGAAGCCCTCCATGATGGATACCCCCTCCGGCGGAGCTCCGGAATAGGCCCCAAGATGGGATCTCGTGGATACAGAAAGTTCCGGTGGTGGAATTAGGATTTTCGCTCCGTCTCTGATCGTTTGGGGGTACGTAGGTATATATAGGAGGAAGGAGTACGTCGGTGGAGCAACAAGGGGCCCACAAGGGTGGAGGGCGCGCCTGGGGGGGGGGGTAGGCGCGCCCCCTACCTCGTGGCCTCCTCCTTTGTTTCTTGACGTAGGGTCCAAGTCTCCTTGATCATGTTCGGTGAGAAAATCACGTTCCCGAAGGTTTCATTCCGTTTGGACTCCGTTTGATATTCCTTTTCTTCGAAACCCTAAAATAGGCAAAAAAAACAACAATTCTGGGTCGGGCCTCCAGTTAATAGGTTAGTCCCAAAAATAATATAAAAGTGGATAATAAAGCCCAATAATGTCCAAAACAGTACATAATATAGCATGGAGCAATCAAAAATTATAGATACGTTGGTGACGTATCATCCTTCTTCATGTAAACCTTGTAAAATAAGAGAGAATAGACATAAGTATTGTGATATAATGTGTAATGACAGCCCATAATGCATTAAATATCCGTACAAAGCATGATGAAAAATGGACGTATCAACTCCCCCAAAGTTAGACCTCGCTTGTCCTCAAGCGGAAGCCGATATCGATAAATATGTCCACATGTTTAGAAATAGAGGTGTCGATAAAAATAAAATACGGACATGAGGGCATCATGATCATCTTTAGAACAACAACATATGTTGTCATATAATTTCTTATGCTAAAGTAACAATTCGTTCACAAGGTAAAGTATGAAACATAAACTTTAATGAAAACTAACAAACTATGATCTCAGTCATTGAAGCAATTGCAATTTATCATAACATCGGAAAGAGTCTATATAAGAGCTTTTCAGCAAGTCCACATACTCAACTATCATATAATCTTTCACAATTGCTAACACTCACGCAATAATTATGGGTACAAAGCTTCAATCAGACATAGAGAAAGATAGGGGCTTATAGTTTTGCCTCCCAACTTCTTACCTCAAGGATAATGTCAACAATAATACTTTATGAAAACCTACATCCGAGTGGATATATATATATATGGATCTCTCCAACACATAGAGCTTGCCAAAGGAAAAAAGTGTAAAAGGGAAATGTGATGAGCACCATGACTCTAGTATAAGGGCAGGAGATAAAAGTAAAAGATAGGCCCTTCGTAGAGGGGAGCTGATACGTCTCCAACATATCTATAATTTTTTATTGTTCCATGCTATTATATTATATGTTTTGGATGTTTAATGGGCTTTAATATGCTCTTTTATATTATTTTTGGGACTAACCAATTAACCGAAGGCCCAGTGCCAGTTTTTGTTTTTTTGCCTATTTTAGTGTTTTGCAGAAAAGGAATACCAAACGGAATCCAAACGGAATGAAACCTTCGTGATCGTCTTTCTTGGAACGAAAGCAATCGAGAAGACTTGGAGTTGAAGTCTGGAACTCCGCGAGGCGGCCACGAGGCAGGAGGGTGCGCCCCCACCCTTGTGGGCCCCACGGAGCTCCACCGACGTACTTCTTTCGCCTATATATATATACACTTATACCCTAAAAACATAAGGGGGAGCCACGAAACCACTTTTCCACCGCCGCAACCTTAAATACACGTGAGATCCCATCTTGGGTCCTTTTTCGGCGATCTGTCAGAGGGGGAATCGATCACGGAGGGCTTGTACATCAACACCAGAGCCTGTCCGATGATGTGTTAGTAGTTTACCACAGACCTTCGGGTCCATAGTTATTAGCTAGATGGCTTCTTCTCTCTCTTTGGTTCTCAATACAAAGTTCTCCTCGATGTTCTTGGAGATCTATTCGACGTAATACTTTTTGCGGCGTGTTTGCCGAGATTCGATGAATTGTGGATTTATGATCAAGTTTACCTATGAATAATATTTGGTTCTTCTCTGAATTCTTATATGCATGATTTGATATCTTTGCAAGTCTCTTTGAATTATCAGTTTAGTTTGGCCTACTAGATTGATCTTTCTTGCAATGGGAGAAGTGCTTAGCTTTGGGTTCAATCTTGCGGTGTCCTTTCCCAGTGATAGTAGGGGTAGCAAGGCATGTATTGTATTGTTGCCATCAAGGATAAAAAGATGGGGTTTATATCATATTTCTTGAGTTTATCCCTCTACATCATGTCATCTTGCTTAATGCATTACTCTGTTCTTATGAACTTAATACTCTAGATGCATGCTGGATAGCGGTCGATGTGTGGAGTAATAGTAGTAGATGCAGAATCATTTCGGTCTACTTGACACGGACGTGATGCCTATATTCATGATCATTGCCTAGATATTCTCATAACTATGCGCTCTTCTATCAATTGCTCGGCAGTAATTTGTTCACCCACCGTAAGATATGCTATCTTGAGAGAAGCCACTAGTGAAACCTATGCCCCCCGGGTCTATTTTCCATCATATAATCTTCTATTTTACATCATATAAGTTTTCGATCTACAATTCTAGTTTCCTATTTATTTAGTTTGCAATCTTTACTTTCCAATCTATACAACAAAAATACCAAAAATATTTATCTTACTATCTTTATTAGATCCGACTTTTGCGAGTGAACGTGAAGGGATTGACAACCCCTTTATCGTGTTGGTTGCATGGTTCTTGATTGTTTGTGTAGGTACTAGGTGACTTACGTGTTATCTCCTACTAGATTGATACCTTGGTTCTCAAAAACTGAGGGAAATACTTACGCTACTTTGCTGCATCACCGTTTGCTCTTCACGGGAAAACCAACGCATGCTCAAGAGGTAGCAAGAAGCATTTCTGGCACCGTTTCCGGGGAGATCTATGCCGAGTCAAGACATACCAAGTACCCATCATAAACTCTTCTCCCTCGCATTACATTTTTTGCCATTTGCCTCCTTTTTCCTCTCCCCCACTTCACCTTTCCCTTTTCTTCGCCTTCTTCCCGTATGTATCTTTGTTTGTGTTTCCATGTGCCTTCTATTTGCTTGCATCTTTGCTTGCTAAAAATCTATTGATATGGATCCACTTAAAGTGTTCTACTTGGATCATCTTCAATCCTTATTCACTCGTGTTGAAACCCCAACTAGCCTTGTTGATGGGAAATCTTTAGATGAGCATGCTCATTTTGTGCGTCACCGTTTGTCTAAAAAGGGAGACTCTTATGGTATCAAATAAACAGATTGTTGTGTTATGCTTGGAATCTTTGTGAAAATTATGATTTTACTTGTTGCTCTAAGAACCCTGAAAAACACCTCCCCTACCTATGTGAGTTCAATGATAATGAAATCTTATCTTCTTATGCAAAGGGCATTTATAGTTACTACGATATCGAACAAATTGAAGAATTTGTTGCTTTTAAGGGTGCTTATGAAGTTGCTTCTTTGGTTGAAAAGTATGATATTACTCTCTATGAATCTGAAGTTTTGACATACTTAATTATTGCTATGAAAACTATGCTCATAATGTCTATGTCAAAGAATTTATTGAAAGAATGACCGTTGCTTTGGAAGAAAATAATGATATGCATGAATCTATAGATAATTATGATTTCGATGATTTGATTGAAATATCCCTTGATGAACATGTGATGTCTACTACACAACCTTCTTCTTGTAGACGTTGTTGGGCCTCCAAGTGCAGAGGTTTGTAGGACAGTAGCAAATTTCCCTCAAGTGGATGACCTAAGGTAACTAATGATAAAAGTGAGCACAAACGGTAATGCAATGCTAGGAAACAAGGCCTAGGGTTCATACTTTTACTAGTGCAAGTTCTCTCAACAATAATAACATAATTGGATCATATAACTATCCCTCAACATGCAACAAAGAGTCACTCCAAAGTCACTAAAAGCGGAGAATAAACGGAGAGATTATTGTAGGGTACGAAACCACCTCAAAGTTATTCTTTCTGATCGATCTATTCAAGAGTCTGTAGTAAAATAACACGAAGCTATTCTTTCCGTTCAATCTATCATAGAGTTCGTACTAGAATAACACCTTAAGACACAAATCAACCAAACAATACCAAAAAAACACATCCGTGACATTTTGGGCCGAACGAATTTTTTTCCTGTCATACTTATGACACTTCTATGATGATAATTGTGACAAAACCCGGTATCATCATAGATGTGGTGGGGTCCTACTTCTATGACAAAAAATCATGACAGAAGATGGGCTTTTCGTGCTGCGCGGGCCAGAGACGCAGCTGCATGACATTCTTTGGGTCGTCCATGACGGGAAAAAACCGTGGTAGAAGCGAGGGTGAGGAAAATATTGGGGTGTTCCCGGTTACGGTGGGTGGTCGGGGCCGAGCGATGCGCGTTTATCTCATACACGCACGCGCGTGGGTGTGAGGCGTTGGGCTCTAACTGAACCCGAGCGAGGCGTTGGGCTCTAACTGAACCCGAGCGATTGCACTGCAGGCTACGCGTTACTGAACCCGAGCGATCGATCGATGGCTGTTAACTGAACCCGATTGAGTGATTCCTTCGCTACTGCTACTAACTGAAGCCGATTGATGCTGCCTCTGGATGAACAGTGAGCGTTGCTGGGGGGTTTGGATGAATAGTTCCTGGTGGGGGTGGATGAACAGGACCCCGTGGTGTTGCCTCTGGATGAATAGTGAGCGTTGCTATGGGGTTTGGATGAACAGTTCCCGGTGGGGGTGGATGAACAGAACTCCGTGGTGTTGCCTCTGGATGAACAGGACCCCGATCGATCAAGCCGGTTGGGGCTGGATGAATAGGACCTCGTGGAGGGCTGGATGAACAGGACTACCCCGTGGAGGGTAGGATGAACAGTAGACAGTGGAGGGCTGGATGAACAGTAGCCCGTGGAGGGATGGTTGAACAGGAGCCCATGGAGAGGGCTGGTTGAACAGTGGCTGGTGGAGTAGCGCGCGATGGAGGCTGGATGAACAGGAGCCCGTGGATGAACAGTCGCAGGTGGAGGCTGGAGGAGGTCGACGGTGGATGAACAGTAGCCCGTAGAGGCTGGAGGGGGTCGACGGTGGAGATGAACAGTATCCCATGGAGTCCCGTTTTGCGGTACGCCACACCCCTCCCGATGAACAGGACCCCCGTTTCGACCGTAGCGCTCCAACACAATTCTGTTTCCTCCGTTTTGCGGTACGCCACACCCTTCCCGATCAACAGGACCCCGTTTCGACCGTAGGAGGTCCGTTTCCTCCGTTTTGCGGTACGTCAGACCCCTCCCGATGAACAGGATCCCGTTTCGAACGTGGCCGGTCGAACACAAGGCCGTTTCCTCTGTTCTGCGGTACGCTAGGCCTCGTTTCCATCGGCTGTTCTATCCAAGCCAGTTGGCTCCCACGCGTTCCGTTGCCTCCCGATGAACACGACGCATTCCGTTGCCTCCCCATGAAAACGACGACGATGCAGTTTCTCCGTTCCGACCCACCCATGTACATGAGCCCTGGCCGTACGTATGCGCGAGTAGGCGTTCGGGACCCCGCCCATATGTACGTATGTGGCCGTATTTACTTTCTTGCACCCTGGCCATTGTACGTGCGTGTACATGCTACGTGCGCGCCTCTACATCGACCAGTATGTATGTACACGTTCGCGACCAGAATGACAACGCTACGTACGCTTCGACCGGGTGGGTCCCGACTGTCATGCACTTCCTTGCGTGAGAAGATGTAGCTGGTGGGTCCTAGCAGTCAGGGGGGTGAATCTTTTTTTGCCTGGACGCACTTCCTTGTGTGTGAAGATGTAGCTAGTGGGTCCCAGCAGTTAGGGGGAAATGTTTTTTCACGAAATACGGTGGCCCGTCCGGTGGGTCTCCGCTGTCAGGTGGAGGAATAATTATTTTGCGCGTAATAAGGAGGCACTTCCTTGCTGCGGCCGTGGACCCAGCTGTCAGCCTCTCCACGTATAGTACTCTTCCGATGGAATTCGTTCCTTGGCCACGTTGACCACGCCGTGCCGAGAGCACCAGGGCGGTGGACGACGTCGAGGCCTAGGAAGGGGATGACGTGGAGCCGGGGAAGACGCAGCAGTGGAAGCCCACGTGGAGAGGAGTACGAGGGTCCACTGGTTCGGCTGCGGTGTGAGGCTGCTGTCGCCGCAGGGCCTGGCCAGCGGTGGGAATAGTAGGGGGTGGTGAGGCCTCCACGGCAGCACAGCCAACCATGGGAGGCAGGAGCATGCAGCATGACCGGTGCTGCTTTGGGAGGCTGGAGCAAGAAGACCAGAGGTTGAAGAAGCACTACGGCCGTTGGATGGACATCGTACAGTCACTTGAGCTAGAATCGTTCATATTGACTATGTTGGCAAAGCACTTCATCCCCGTCAACTTAGTAGGCCCACAAGTCAGCCACCCACCAAGGTGGGTCCCAGCTAGCAGGGGGTATTCATTCTTTTATGCGTAATAAGGCGGCACTTCTGGTGGGTCCGAGCTGACAACGGGGGGAACATGGTGGCCCGTCCGGTGGGTCCCAGCAGTCAGGGGGGAAACGTTTTTTTTCGCCAAATACGGTGGCCCGTCCAGTGGGTTCCTGCTGTCAGGTGGAGCAATAATTATTTTCCTCATAATAAGGAGGCACTTCCTTGCGGCTGCCGTGGACCCAGCTGTCAGGCTCTTCACGTACAGTACTCTTCCAATGGAAGTCGTTCCTTGACCACATTGACCACGCCGCGCCGAGAGCACCAGGGGGGTGGACGGCGACGAGGCCTAGGAAGGGGACGACGCGGAGCCGGGGAAGACGCGGCAGTGGATGCCCATGCATAGAAAAGTATGAGGGTTCACTGGTTCGCTGCAGAGTGAGGTTGCCGTCGCCGCAGAATAACTGGGGGTGTGGGTGAGTAGAGGGATGGCCTAGCCAGCGGTGGGAGTAGTAGGGGGCGGTGAGGCCTCCGCCGCATCGCAGCCGACCATGGGAGGCAGGAGCACGAGGCACGACCGGCGCTGGTTTGGGCGGCTGGAGCAAGAAGACCAGAGGTTGAAGAAGCACTACGGCTGTTGGATGGACATCGTACGATCACTAGAGCTAGAATCGTGCATATTGACTAAGTTGACAAAGCCCTCCGTCCCCGTCAACTTAGTAGGCCCACAAGACAGCCTCCCACTATACTGGGTCCCAGCTAGCAGGGGGAGTATTCATTTTTTCTGCGTAATAAGGACGCACTTCCTTGCGTGCGTAGATATAGCTGGTGGGTCCGAGCTGTCAGCGGTGGTAACGTTGATTTTGCGAAATACAGAGGCCCTTTCGGTGGGTCCCAGATGTCAGGTGGAGGAATCATTATTTTGCACGTAATTGATACGTCTCCAACATATCTATAATTTTTGATTGCTCCATGCTATATTATCTACTGTTTTGAACATTATTGGGCTTCATTATCCACTCTTATATTATTTTTGGGACTAACCTATTAACCGGAGGCCCTGCCCAGAATTGCTGCTTTTTGCCTGTTTTAGGGTTTCGAAGAAAAGGAATATCAAACGGAGTCCAAACGGAATGAAACCTTCGGGAACATGATTTTTAGGAAGATTATGATCCGGGAGACTTGGACCCTACGTCAAGAAAAGAAACAGGAGGCCACGAGGTAGGGGGGCGCGCCCACCCCCACCAGGCGCGTCCTCCACCCTCGTGGGCCCCCTGTTGCTCCACCGACGTACTCCTTCCTCCTATATATATCCACGTACCCCCAAACGATCAAATACGGAGCCAAAAACCTAATTCCATCGCCGCAACTTTCTGTATCCATGAGATCCCATCTTGGGGCCTGTTCCGGAGTTCCGCCGGAGGGGGCATCGATCACGGAGGGCTTCTACGTCAACACCATAGCCTCTCCGATGAAGTGTGAGTAGTTTACCTCAGACCTACGGGTCCATAGTTAGTAGCTAGATGGCTTCTTCTCTCTTTTTGGATATCAATACAATGTTCTCCCCCTCTCTTGTGGAGATCTATTCGATGTAATCTTTTTTTGCGGTGTGTTTGTTGAGACCGATGAATTGTGGGTTTATGATCAAGTCTGTCTATGAATAATATTTGAATATTCTTTGAATTCTTTTATGTATGATTGGTTATCTTTGCATGTCTCTTCGAATTATCAGTTTGGTTTGGCCTACTAGATTGATCTTTCTTGCAATGGGAGAAGTGCTTAGCTTTGGGTTCAATCTTGCGATGTCCTTTCCCGGTGATAGGAAGGGCAGCAAGGCACGTATTGTATTGTTGCCATCGAGGATAACAAGATGGTGTTTTCTTCATATTGCATGAGTCTGTCCCTCTACATCATGTCATCTTGCTTAAGGCGTTACTCTGTTTTTAACTTAATACTCTAGATGCATGCTGGATAGCGGTCGATGAGTGGAGTAATAGTACTAGAAGCAAGCAGGAGTCGGTCTACTTTTCTCGGACGTGATGCCTATATACATGATCATACCTAGATATTCTCATAACTATGCTCAATTCTGTCAATTGCTCAACAGTAATTTGTTCACTCACCGTAGAATACTTATGCTCTTGAGAGAAGCCACTAGTGAAACCTATGGTCCCCGGGTCTATCTTTATCATATTGATCTCCTACTACTTAGTTATTTCCTTTGTTATTTCCTTTGCCTTTATTTTACTTTGCATCTTTATCATAAAAATACCAAAAATATTATCTTATCATATAAATCAGATCTCACTCTCGTAAGTGGCCTTATAGGGATTGACAACCCCTATTTGCGTTGGTTGGGAGGATTTATTTGTTTTGTGCAGGTACGAGGGACCCGCGCATAGCCTCCTACTGGATTGATACCTTGGTTCTCAAAAACTGAGGGAAATACTTACGCTACTTTGCTGCATCATCCCTTCCTCTTCGGGGAAAACCAACGTAGTGCTCAAGAGGTAGCAAGAAGGATTTCTAGCGCCGTTGCCGGGGAGGTCTACGCAAAAGTCAACATACCAAGTACCCATCACATAACCTTATCTCCCGCATTACATTATTTTCCATTTGCCTCTCGTTTTCCTCTTCCCCACTTCACCCTTGCCGTTTTATTCGCCCTCTCTCTCTATCCTCCCTCTCTATTTGCCTCTTTTTGCCCGCTTGCTTTTTGTTTGCTTGTGTGTTAGTTTGCTTGCTTGTCCTGATGGCTCAAGATAATACTAAATTGTGTGACTTCACCAATACCAACAACAATGATTTTATTAGCACTCCGATTGCTCCTCTTACCGATGCTGAATCTTGTGAAATTAATACTGGTTTGCTAAATCTTGTCATGAAAGATCCGTTTTCTAGCCTTCCTAGTGAAGATGCCGCTACCCATCTAAATAGCTTCGTTGATTTGTGTGACATGCAAAAGAAGAAAGATGTGGATAATGATATTGTTAAATTGAAGCTATTTCCTTTTTCGCTTAGAGATCGTGCTAAAGCTTGGTTTTCGTCTTTGCCTAAAAATAGTATTGATTCATGGAACAAGTGCAAAGATGTTTTTATCTCTAAGTATTTTCCTCCCTCTAAGATCATCTCTCTTAGAAACGATATTATGAATTTTAAGCAACTTGATCATGAACATGTTGCACAAGCTTGGGAGAGAATGAAACTAATGACACGTAATTGCCTTACTCATGGTTTAAATTTGTGGATGATTATACAAAAATTTTATGCCGGATTGAATTTTGCTTCTAGAAATCTTTTAGATTCGGCCGCGGGAGGCACTTTTATGGAAATCACCTTAGGAGAAGCTACTAAACTCCTAGATAATCTTATGGTTAATTATTCTCAATGGCATACTGAAAGATCTACTAATAAAAAGGTCCATGCGATAGAAGAAATTAATGTTTTGAGTGGAAAGATGGATGAACTTATGAAATTATTTGCTAATAAGAGTGTTTCTTCTAATCCTAATGATATGCCCTTGTCTACTTTGATTGAGAATAATAATGAACCTATGGATGTGAATTTTGTTGGTAGGAACAATTTTGGTAACAACGTGTATAGATGAAATTTTAATCCTAGGCCTTATCCTAGTAATTACTCTAATAATTATGGTAATTCCTACAACAATTCTTATGGAAGTTATAATAAGATACCCTCTGATTTTGAATCTAATATTAAAGAATTTATTACTTTGCAAAAGAATTTTAATGCTATGATTGAAGAAAAATTGCTTAAGATTGATGATTTGGCTAGGAACGTTGATAGAATTGCTCTTGATGTTGATTCTTTGAAACTTAGATCTATTCCCCTAAGCATGATATCAATGAGTCTCTCAAAGCCGTGAGAATTTCCATTGATGAGTGCAAAGAAAGAACCGATAGGATGCGTGCTAAGAAAGATGCCTTTATAAGAGCGTGTTCTTCTAGTTCCTACAAAAATAAAGATGAAGATCTAAAATTTATTGATGTGTCCCCTATTAAATCTTTGTTTTGCAATATGAATCTTGATAATTATGGGACTGAATATGATCAACCTTTACCTAGAAGGCGTTCTAAGAATTCGGAATTTGTTGATCTTGATGCTAAATTTGATAAAAGTGGGATTGAAGAAATTAAAACCCTAGATGTTGCTAAACCCACTATTATGGATTTCAGGGAATTTAACTATGAAAATTGCTCTTCGATTGATTGTATTTCCTTGTTGCAATCCACGCTAAATTCTCCTCACGCTTATAGTCAAAATAAAGCGTTTACTAAACATATCGTTGATGCTTTGATGCAATCTTATGAAGAAAAACTTGAATTGGAAGTTTCTATCCCTAGAAAACTTTATTATGAGTGGGAACCAACTATTAAAATTAAAATTAAAGATCATGATTGCTATGCTTTATGTGATTTGGGTGCTAGTGTTTCCACGATTCCAAAGACTTTGTGTGATTTGTTAGGTTTCCGTGATTTTGATGATTGCTCTCTAAACTTGCACCTTGCAGATTCCACTATTAAGAAACCTATGGGAAGAATTATTGATTTTCTTATTGTTGCAAATAGTAATTATGTGCCCGTAGATTTTATTGTTCTTTACATAGATTGCAATCCTTCATGTCCTATTATTCTTGGTAAACCTTTCCTTAGAACGATTGGTGCAATTATTGATATGAAGGAAGGAAATATTAGATTCCAATTTCCATTAAGGAAAGGCATGGAACACTTTCCTAGAAAGAAAAATTAAATTACCTTATAAATCTATTATGAGAGCCACTTATGGATTGCCTACCAAAGATGGCAATACCTATATCTATTCTTGCTTGTTATGCCTAGCTAGGGGCGTTAAACGATAGCGCTTGTTGGGAGGCAACCCAATTTTATTTTTATTCCTTGCTTTTTGCTCCTGTTTAGTAATAAATAATTTATCTAGCCTCTGTTTTGGTTGTGTTTTTTGTGTTTAATTAGTGTTTGTGCCAAGTAGAACCGTTGGGAAGACTTGGGGAAAGTCTTGTTGAACTTGCTGTAAAAAACAGAAAATTTAGCGCTCACGAGAACTGCTGTCATGTTTATTTGGAGAGTGTTATTTAGTTAATTCTTTTTGCAGATGATTAATAGATAAATTCCTCACGTCCAGCAATTTATTTTAGAATTTTTGGGGTTCCCGATCTTGCGCTAGCTACAGATTACTACAGACAATTCTGTTTTTGACAGATTCTATTTTTCGTGTGTTGTTTGCTTATTTTGATGAATCTATGGCTAGTAAAATAGTTTATAAACCATAGAGAAGTTGGAATACAGTAGGTATAACAACAATATAAATAAAGAATGAGTTCATTACAGTACCTTAAAGTGGTCTTTTATTTTCTTTCGCTAACGGAGCTCACGAGATTTTCTACTTTAAGTTTTGTGTTGTGAAGTTTTCAAGTTTTGGGTAAAGGTTTGATGGATTATGGAACAAGGAGGGGAAAGAGAATAAGCTTGGGGATGCCCATGGAACCCCCAAGATAATCTGAGTACACCTAAAATCCAAATCTTGGGGATGCCCCGGAATGCATCCCCTCTTTCGTCTACTTCTATCGATAACTTTACTTGGAGCTATATTTTTATTCGCCACATGATATGTGTTTTGCTTCGAGCGTCTTGTATTATTTGAGTCTTTTCTTGTTAGTTTACCACAATCATCCTTAATGTACACACCTTTTGAGAGAGCCATACATGATTTGGAATTTTTTAGAATACTCTATGTGCTTCGCTTATATCTTTTGAGTTATATAATTTTGCTCTAGTACTTCACTTATATCTTTTAGAGCACGGTGGTGGATTTGTTTTATAGAAACTATTGATCTCTCATGCTTCACTTAGATTATTTTGAGAGTCTTAAATAGCATGGTAATTTGCTTAAAATCCTAATATGCTTGGTACACAAGATTAATAATAAAACTTTCTTATGAGTGTGTTGGATACTATGATAAGTTTGATACTTGATAATTGTTTTGAGATATTGAGATGGTGATATTAAAGTCATGCTAGTTGAGTAGTTGTGAATTTGAGAAATACTTGTGTTGAAGCTTGTGATTCCCATAGCATGCACGTATGGTGAACCGTTATGTGATGAAGTTGGAGCATGATTTATTTTTTGATTGCCTTCCTTATGAGTGGCTGTCGGGGACGAGCGATGGTCTTTTCCTACCAATCTATCCCCCTAGGAGCATGCGCGTAATACTTTGCTTTGATAACTGGTAGATTTTTGCAATAAGTATATGAGTTCTTTATGACTAATGTTGAGTCCATGGATTATACGCACTCTCACCCTTCCACCTTTGCTAGCCTCTCTAATACCGCGCATCTTTCGCCGGTATCATACACCCACCATATACCTTCCTCAAAACAGCCACCATACCTACCTATTATGGCATTTCCATAGCCATTCCGAGATATATCGCCATGTAACTTTCCACCGTTCCGTTTATTATGACACACTCCATCATTATAATATTGCTTAGCATGATCATGTAGTCGACATCGTATTTGTCGCAAAGCCACCGTTCATAATTCTATCGTACATGTCACTCATGAGTCATTGCATATCCCGGTACACCGCCGGAGGCATTCACATAGAGTCATATTTTGTTCTAAGTATCGAGTTGTAATTGGTGAGTTGTAAGAAAAATAAAAGTGTGATGATCATCATTATTAGAGCATTGTCCCAGTGAGGAAAGGATGATGGAGACTATGATTACCCCACAAGTCGGGATGAGACTCCGGACGAAAAATAAAAAAAGAGAAAGAAAAGAGGCCATAAAAAAGAGAAAGGCCCAAATAAAAAAATGAGAGAAAAAGAGAGAAGGGACAATGTTACTATCCTTTTACCACACTTGTGCTTCAAAGTAGCACCATGATCTTCATAGTAGAGAGTCTCTCATGTTATCACTTTCATATACTAGTGGGAATCTTTCATTATAGAACTTGGCTTGTATATTCCAATGATGGGCTTCCTCAAAATGCCCTAGGTCTTCATGAGCAAGCAAGTTGGATGCACACTCACTTAGTTTCTTTTTGAGCTTTCATATACTTATAGCTCTAGTGCATCCGTTGCATGGCAATCCCTACTCACTCACATTGATATCTATTGATGGGTGTCGGTGTCAAAACCGGCGGATCTCGGGTAGGGGGTCCCGAACTGTGCATCTAGGCTGGATGGTAACAGGAGGCAGGGGACATGATGTTTTACCCAGGTTCGGGCCCTCTTGATGGAGGTAAAACCCTACGTCCTGCTTGATTAATATTGATGATATGGGTGTTACAAGAGTAGATCTACCACAAGATCAGAGAGGCTAAACCCTAGGAGCTAGCCTATGGTATGATTGTGTGTTGTGATTGTTGTCCTACGGACTAAAACCCTTCGGTTTATATAGACACCGGAGAGGGTTAGGGTTACACAAGGTCGGTTACAAAGGAGGAGATATCCATATACGTATTGCCTAGCTTGCCTTCCACGCCAAGTAGAGTCACATCCGGACACGAGACAAAGTCTTCAATCTTGTATCTTCATAGTCTAACAGTCCGGCCAATGGAGATAGTCCGGCTGTCCGGAGACCCCCTAATCCAGGACTCCCTTAGTAGCCCCTGAACCAGGCTTCAATGACGATGAGTCCGGCGCGCAGTATTGTCTTCAGCATTGCAAGGCGGGTTCCTTCTCCGAATACATCACAGAAGAATTTGAATACGAGGATAGTGTCCGACCCTGCAAAATAAGTTCCATATTCCACCACAGAGAGAATAATTTTTCCGTAGATCTAATTTGCTGGCTTGTTTTGGCAGCATGACGTTATGTCATGGCCCGGTGATTATTCGAACCGTTTCTTTTAACCAGCTCCACACATAACGCGAGGCGGTTTCTTGACACGTCTTGCCGAAGCGGAGATCGTGTTCCCCTAATTACGGGGTTCTCATTAATGTGGTCATGGGTAACCCAACCGTGTCTAGGACTCCTAGATTATAGGCAAGTCCCAAACGGCTACGAAGAGGACGCTTGATATTCACCCTCTTTATAAGGGGACAAGGTTTTCGCTTTTTCCCTCTCGTGCTCAATCGAACCCTTCCCCTGCCTCGAGTTCGAACACCCAAAGCCCAGGTTAGGTGCTCCGAATCTTCAACCATGTCCGGATCCAGCCTTCAAGGCCGATGGACGCCCTCCTCCATTACGGAAGATGACATTAAGAAGTTGAGGGAGGCCAGATACCTGACCGCCGAGGTTTCGCATCGGCTACCTTCTCGAGGGCAGATCGTCCCTACTCCCGAACCCAATGAGAATGTTGTATTCGTCTCCCACTTCCTCCGAGTTCTAGGCCTCACTCTGGATCCTTTCGTCAGAGGTTTGATGTTCTATTACGGGCTAGATTTCCATGATCTAGCTCCGGACTCCTTTCTCCACATCTCGACATTTATTGTCGTGTGCGAGGCCTTCCTCCGCATCACCCCTCACTTCGGCTTGTGGCTCAAGACCTTTGAAGTGAAGCCAAAGATGATCGAGGGGCAACATGCAGCGTGCGGAGGCGCATCAATAGGCAAAATGGCAGGAGCTCCATGGCCGAAAGGTTCTTTCCCAGAGGTGTCCGAATTATGGCAGCGGGAGTGGTTTTACGTCATGGCTCCCAGAAGTGCCAAGTGGGCGGCTGCCCCTGCTTTCCGCTCGGCCCCCCCACCGCAACTGATGTCATGGATTAGCAGAGGTCTGAGTTGGGGTCCAGCCAAGGATGTGCCTATACTGCAAAGCCGCATCCGAGATCTCTTCGAGGGAGATTTTAATTTGGTTGCGGTAATACAAGTTATGCTGGTTCGTCAAGTCCAGCCTTGCAAATGCCGCCCCCTTCACTTGTGGGAGTTCAACCCAGAGGGACCACGTGCCATTTAAAGTTTCCTCGGCCTGACGCACGAGGAGATGTACAAGTCATTCTTCGGACCTCAAGTAGAATGTTAGGACATTACCGAGGACGTGGGCCTGAGCAGTAACCGTGCCGCCGAACAAGTAACAAATCCTCTAGCCGAACACACTGTCTTTTATTCGAAGTTATTTCTGAGAGTTTGCTTTTTGACTAGGACTGGCTAACAAAGGCGAAGATGATTCGGTGTTTGGCCCCCCTCCCCGAGGGTTTGGAACATCCGGTATTGGAAAAGATGCTCGAGGTCGCACCTTGTCCGGAGCCCTTGAAGGAAGATACCGGCGGGGGGGGGGGGGGGGATAATACGGGCGGACGTGGGCCCCCATCGCTGCCCGTTCCAACCGAGGGAACGAGCGTCTCCACGAAGGAGGACGACCGGGGGAGGAAAAGGACTGCTTCCGAGGATCCGGAAGCCAAAGCCTCCAAACGGGAGAAGAAGTCTCCCACAGAGGGTCTTGCCTCGGGGGGTGCTTTTGCCACACAAAGCCCGCGGGGGGATCAGCCCTCCAACTAGTCGTAAGTGATCCAAAATATTTTAATAGTAAAGGTATGCTATCTTTTTCCTCTGAGAAAATAACCACCGCATATATCTTGCAGTTCGGGCCTTAGCCCCTCTCAAATGAGCTCGTCTTCGGGGGATCTTCTTCCAGAGATGATGGAGAGCGAAATGCCTCCCCCGGACTCCTCCGCTCCAGAAGCGGGCGACCCCGAAGTGTCGTCACGGAGGGCCTCTCCGGATCCGGTGAGGCCAGAAGATAATCCCGTAGACCCCCGAAGTCCCAGTGTCCGGCTCCCGAAGAGAGCATACAAAAGAGTCTGGCACCGTCTGGTGTGCGGTCGGACGTTCTGAGGGAGTTGGTGGGGCGAGCGGCCATCTCAGAAGAACACCGTATGCTGATGGGTACGGTGATGGAGAGAATCTCGTCCGCTGAAAGCGGATTACATGAAGCCTTTATGAGTCTACTGACAGGCTTTGAGGTACGTGAGATAATATGTGATAGTACTGCACATGTTAGGTGTGCCCTGTGTAGATAGTAGCCCCTGAGACTCTGGTTGTTGTCGAGAACGGCGGCGAAAAGAGGATCATATTCCCAGGCAATAACCAGACTGCCCCTATGTGCAGGTGGTGGAAGCTCCGGTGGCTAGCCAGACTAGTGAGTTTGCCAAATTAAAACGGCAACTGGATGCGGCAGACGCCGACATCGAGCTTGTTAACAAGAGGCTTGACGAGGCACAGGGTAAGTGTTATTATCCGGTGAACGCCACATAGTAAGAGCAACATGATGCCAGTATCTTTAATATGTTGTGACTGCAGATGGAGCTGCCACCGTGGAAGCCTTGCGGGCGGAACTTGCCCGAGCCAAGGAACAAGCGAGGATTAGTAATGCGGCTAGTTTGAAGGCCGCCAAAGAGTTGAAAGCCAAGCAGGCCGCACATTGCGAGAGCCAAGAGAAGATGGCCAAGATGGTCTTAGAATTAAAAGACACTGCCGACCGTTGCCGGGTCCTTGAAAAAGAAAACCGAGCAAAGGCAACGCACCTTGAGAAGGCCGCGGCGGCGGACAAAGACACCCGTTCTGCTATGAGAGCGAAGAAGGAGGAGCTGCGGGAAGCCGGGGATATTGCGGCTAGGAAACCCTTCATGTTACGGAGGAAGTTCGGAGATCCACGGTATGCCCCTCTGGATCGGCTGTGGAGTTCGGCAGATGCGTATATGGATTTGGCGGCGAGCGCTGCCGATGCGGCCAAGTACTTCCAAGGCCAGACAGATCGTGAAGTGGACAAGCTGTTCTAGACACAATTCCACGTTCCAGAGCGTCCTCTTTCATTAACTGACCAGCTAGCTGAATGGGCCGAACTGAATAGGTTGTCCGGACTCGCCATGAGGTCTGTTGTGGATCAGCTATGGCCGGAAAGGCCAAAGCCGAACAGCTATTTCAGCTTAGTGCAGCAGTTCCTTGATGCGGTGCCGCGCATTAATGCGATGAAGAGGTCGGCGTGCATAGAAGGCTCGTGGATGGCCCTTGCCCGTGTTATAGCATACTGGGCGGAGATGAATGCTACCACTGTTGCGGCGCAGGGTTCGGCTATAGGCCGGGTGGCTGCCGAGCACTATTTCGAGGAGGTTCTCGAGGGTGCTCATTTAATAGAGGCCCAGTGCTCGAAAAATATTATGTTTGAGTGATATGTATTGTCATTGTAAGCACAATGCTTTTATGAATTTTTTATAAGGTTATGTTTATACTTTTGCCTGAAAGTAGTATGATGCCTCCTGTGCGGCCGTTTATGTATACATGTGTATAACCTGAAAGATTGCAGCCATCGGCTTCAAACCCCATGCATATAATGTGGAGGTGCTCGCAAAAAACATGTGTTCACACTTAACCCAACGTCTTGGTCCTATTAAGGAGGTGATAGTGTAGCGAGCGAGGCAACCGGACTATAATGCTTTAACACTTTCACTTAGCCATAGGAGTTTGACAGTGGGGCTACTAGATAGCCCCTGGTGGCTCCAAACTCTCCTGATCGCGGGGTGCGTACATGCCTGGCTAGAAAACGGCCCTTCGTTAAGGCGGAGGAATTCTAACATTCCGATAGGTCATCGAGTGGTTGACCAGTCTCACGCTATATCATGACAGTCAGTTTTTGGCTTTCTCTACTGAGGTGCTCGTCCAGATGAACCAGGGCACAATCGCAGTAGTTCTCCTGGTGCTACCTTAGCCGGTAAAGCAGAATGTAAGGCACCAAAACACAGGAGCCGGGCAAACCCAACATTTGACCAAAGACAATGATTCGGAGCTGATGCATATAAGGCCAAACTCGCGACGCCGAACACTCCCTAAGGGACTTGGTCTTTATGGTATAAACCGGGCCTAAATAGTGCCCTTCGTAAGAAGCCCCTTGTGTTCAGGTACGTGCATTATTCTGACGTGGCCACATGCCAAGACGTCAGCATCCTTCTCAACTGTGCTGAGAATTCGGTGGATATGTATCAACACGAGACAGTAAAAAAGGTTTACGCAGGGTCTTAATCTAAAAAGAATCCTTGGAGCGGGTCCCTGCTGCATGTCTGCGCCTGTGTCTCCGTTGTGCCGTATCCTAGACGGGTGTAGCACGATGATCATCTGTAAAAGAGAGGAACTTAGGTGAAAAAGTTGTCGTGCAAAAGGATAGTTTTTAAGGGAACCAAGTATAATTCAAGATGAGTAAAAATTGCCACTTGTCTGCGCGCGTTGAGCCCCTTGTATAGGGGTGTGACCGTTGATCCGATATGAATTACATATAGCTGTGCCGGACTCGTCTAACCATGTCCGAGGTCTTGACGACCTGTTAAATGCTTTAGTTGGTGAGGTCGTTTTTAGTGTGCGGATGCCAAGGCAGTCGCACTCTCTTCAGCGCGCAAAGATCGCTTAATACTTCTGTTTACTGTAATGATGCCACGTGGTCCGGGCATCTTGAGTGTGAGGGAAGCGTAGTGCGGTATTGCATTAAAGCGAGCGAAAGCTTCACGTCCGAGTAGTGCTTGATAGCCACTTTGGAACGGAGCGATGTGGAAGGTTAAATGTTCGCTATGGAAGTTATCGGGGGAGCCGAATATAACTTTTAGTAGCAGGGAGCCCGTGCAATGAGCCCATGGGCCTGGCGTTCGGTGCATCCTTCCGTTCCTCGTCGTCGTCTTCTTTTGGTGTGTCCACCATGTATACGTCATATGATGAAGTGGACGTCCAGCGCCCTGTGGGCGGTGGTTCCTCTTTGCCTCCCGCATCGTCGTCCATACCGTCGATGTCTTCGGAGTCGAAGTAGAGCATGTCGGTTGAGTCATCGACAATGGCTATTAAGTGGGTGGTGGGTGGGCGTCGAATTTCTTCGTTGTCCGCATCCCAATCTTGTTGGTCAGAATCCGGCCAGGGCTCTCCTGACAAAGAGAGAGACCTTAGTGAATTCAGAATGTCGCCGAAGGGCGAGTGCTGAAAGATATCCGCGGCGGTGAATTCCATGATCGGCGCCCAATCAGGTCCGATTGGCAGGGGCGCAGGCGGTTCGGAGTCAGAAAAAGAGTCCGACACCTTGGAGTCACGGGCTGCGCAGAGGATTATGCTGGTGTTCGGCTCGATCACCGTTGAGACCGCAGCCCCTGAGGTGGTGTTTAACCACCCGTCCTCGGTTGGCGCAGTTGGCTCCAAACTAAGGGTCGGAGCTGATGCGGGCGCGACTTCTAGGGTACTGTTCGGCGGCAGAGCTAGGTCATACCCATCGCTACAGTGCGGCGTGCCCGGCTGTGGCTTGAATCCGTCGAAGATCAAGTCTTCGCGGATGTCGGCTGTGTAGTTCAAACTTCCAAATCTGGCCTGACGGCCAGGGGCATAGCTTTCAATCTTCTCCAGATGGCCAAGCGAATTAGCCCGCAGTGCAAAGCCGCCGAATACGAAGATCTGTCCAGGGAGAAACGTCTCACCCTGGACCGCATCGCTATTGATGATAGTAGGAGCCATCAAGCCTAACGGCGACGTCACAGAGGAACTCTCAATGAAAGCACCAATGTGGGTGTCAAAATCGGCGGATCTCGGGTAGGGGGTCCCGAACTGTGCGTCTAGGCCGGATGGTAACAGGAGGCAGGGGACACGATGTTTTACCCAGGTTCGGGCCCTCTTGATGGAGGTAAAACCCTACGTCCTGCTTGATTAATATTGATGATATGGGTGTTACAAGAGTAGATCTACCACGAGATCAGAGAGGCTAAACCCTAGAAGCTAGCCTATGGTATGATTGTATGTTGTGATTGTTGTCCTACGGACTAAAACCCTTCGGTTTATATAGACACCAGAGAGGGTTAGGGTGACAAAAGGTCGGTTACAAAGGAGGATATATCCATATACCTATTTCCTAGCTTGCCTTCCACGCCAAGTAGAGTCCCATCCGGACACGAGACAAAGTCTTCAATCTTGTATCTTCATAGTCTAACAGTCCGGCCAATGGAGATAGTCCAGCTGTCCGGAGACCCCCTAATCTAGGACTCCCTCAATGGGCATCTCCATAGCCCATTGATACGCCTAGTTGATGTGAGACTATCTTCCCCTTGTTGTCTTCTCCACAACCACCACTCTATTCCACCTATAGTGCTATGTCCATGGCTCACGCTCATGTATTGCGTGAAGATTGAAAAAGTTTTGAGAATGTCAAAAGTATGAAACAATTACTTGGCTTGTCATCGGGGTTGTGCATGATTTAAATATTTTGTGTGGTGAAGATAGAGCATAGCCGGACTATATGATTTTGTAGGGATAACTTTCTTTAGCCATGTTATTTTGAGAAGACATAATTGCTTTGTTAGTATGCTTGAAATATTATTATTTTTATGACAATATGAACTTTTGTCTTGAATCTTTCGGATCTGAATATTCATACCACAATTAAGAAGAATTACATTAAAATTATGCCAAATAGCACTCCACATCAAAAATTCTGTTTTTATCTTTTACCTACTCGAGGACGAGCAGGAATTAAGCTTGGGGATGCTTGATACGTCTCCAATGTATCTATAATTTTTGATTGCTCCATGCTATATTATCTAATGTTTTGAACATTATTGGGCTTTATTATCCACTTTTATATTATTTTTGGGACTAACCTATTAACCGGAGGCCCAGCCCAAAATTGCTGTTTTTTTGCCTGTTTTAGGGTTTCAAAGAAAAGGAATATCAAACGGAGTCCAAACGGAATGAAACCTTACGGAACGTGATTTTTAGGAAGATTATGATCCGGGAGACTTGGACCCTACGTCAAGAAAAGAAACAGGAGGCCACGAGGTAGGGGGGCCCGCCCACCCCCACCAGGCGCGCCATCCACCCTCGTGGGCCCCCTGTTGCTCCACCGACGACTCCTTCCTCCTATATATATCCACGTACCCCCAAACGATCAGATACGGAGCCAAAAACCTAATTCCATCGCCGCAACTTTCTGTATCCACGAGATCCCGTCTTGGGGCCTGTTCCGGAGCTCCGTCGGAGGGGGCATCGATCATGGAGGGCTTCTACATCAACACCATAGCCTCTCCGATGAAGTGTGAGAAGTTTACCTCAGACCTACGGGTCCATAGTTAGTATCTAGATGGCTTCTTCTGTCTTTTTGGATCTCAATAAAATGTTCTCCCCCTCTCTTGTGGAGATCTATTTGATGTAACCTTCTTTTTGCGGTGTGTTTGTTGAGACCGATGAATTGTGGGTTTATGATCAAGTCTATCTATGAATAATATTTGAATCTTCTATGAATTCTTTTTTGTATGATTGGTTATGTTTGCAAGTCTCTTTGGATTATCAGTTTGGTTTGGCCTACTAGATTGATCTTTCTTGCAATGGGAGAAGTGCTTAGCTTTGGGTTCAATCTTGCGGTGTCCTTTCCCGGTGACAGTAAGGGCAGTAAGACACGTATTGTATTGTTGCCATCGAGGATAACAAGATGGGGTTTTCTTCATATTGCATGAGTCTATCCCTCTACATCATGTCATCTTGCTTAAGGCGTTACTCTGTTTTTAACTTAATACTCTAGATGCATGCTGGATAGCGGTCGATGAGTGGAGTAATAGTAGTAGATGCAGGCAGGAGTCGGTCTACTTGTCTCGGATGTGATGCCTATATACATGATCATACCTAGATATTCTCATAACTATGCTCAATTCTGTCAATTGCTCAACAATAATTTGTTCACCCACCATAGAATACTTATGCTCTTGAGAGAAGCCACTAGTGAAACCTATGGTCCCCGGGTCTATATTTATCATATTGATCTCCTACTACTTAGTTATTTCCTTTGTTATTTACTTTGCCTTTATTTTACTTTGCATCTTTATCATAAAAATACCAAAAATATTATCTTATCATATCTATCAGATCTCACTCTTGTAAGTGGCCTTATAGGGATTGACAACCCCTATTTGCGTTGGTTGCGAGGATTTATTTGTTTTGTGCAGGTACGAGGGACTCGCGCGTAGCCTCCTACTGGATTGATACCTTGGTTCTCAAAAACTGAGGGAAATACTTACGCTACTTTGCTGCATCGTCCCTTCCTCTTCGGGGAAAACCAACGCAGTGCTCAAGAGGTAGCAGTAATAAGGAGGCATTTCCTTGCGTGCGGCCATGGACCCATGTAGGATCGAAAGTATGTCTAGAGGGGGGTGATTAGACTACTTGACCAAATAAAAGCTTATCCTTTTCCCAATTTTAGTTCTTGGCAGATATTAGCAACTTTGGACAAGTCAAGCAATCTGAACACAATTCAAGCAAGCATGCAAATAGTATATGAGCAGCGGAAAGTAAAGCATGCAACTTGCAAGAATGTGAAGGGAAGGGTTTGGAGGATTCAAACGCAATAGGAGACACAGATGTTTTTGTCGTGGTTCCGATAGGTGGTGTATCGTACATCCATGTTGATGGAGACTTCAACCCACGAAGGGTAACAGTTGCGCGAGTCCACGGAGGGCTCCACCCACGAAGGGTCCACGAAGAAGCAACCTTGTCTATCCCACCATGGTCGTCGCCCACGAAGGACTTGCCTCACTAGCGGTAGATCTTCATGAAGTAGGCGATCTCCTTGCCCTTACAAACTCCTTGGTTCAACTCCACAATCTTGTCGGAGGCTCCCAAGTGACACCTAGCCAATCTAGGAGACACCACTCTCCAAGAAGTAACAAATGGTGTGTTGATGATGAACTCCTTGCTCTTGTGCTTCAAATGATAGTCTCCCCAACACTCAGCTCTCTCTCACAGGATATGAATTTGGTGGAAAGAGGATTTGAGTGGAAAGCAACTTGGGGAAGGCTAGAGATCAAGATTCATATGGTAGGAATGGAATATCTTGGCCTCAACACAAGTGTAGGTGGTTCTTTCTCAAAAAAAGTAAGTTGGAAGTGTAGGTTTGTTCTGATGCCTCTCTCCATGAATGAAGAGGTGGTGGAGGGGTATATATAGCCTCCACACAAATGCTAACCATTACACACAACTTGCCAATCTTGGTGGGACCGAATTGTTAAACTCGGTCGGACCGATTCAGCAAATCTAGTGACCATTAGGGTTTTCGGTGGGACCGACATGCAACTCGGTAGGACCGATATGGTTAGGGTTAGGGCATAACGTAATCTCGATGAGACCGATTTTGGTAATAAGCTATAACGCCCTCGATGCGGCTATATCTCCTACGTGTCAAAGCATGACTTAGAGGCATAACCGCATTGAAAGCAATGTCGCAAGTAAGGTAATCTTCACAACATCCCATGTAAATAGATAATAAAAGGGGAAGGTACATAGTTGGCTTACACTCGCCACGTCAAACAAAGTACATAAATAGCATTACATCATCCAATCACTCATGGCCCGACTACGGTGCCAAAATAAAAGATCAACCCAACATGCGACACGGTCCCGATCGCCCCAACTGGGCACCACTACTGATCATCAGGGAAAGACACATAGTAACGGCGTGAGTCCTCGTCGAACTCCCACTTGAGCTCAAGCGCATCATCTGGAACGGAGTCATCAGGCCCTGCATCTGGTTTGGAAGTAATCTGTGAGCCACAGGGACTCAGCAATCTCGCACCCTCGCGATCAAGACTATTGAAGCTTATAGGTAAGGCAGGGTAATATGTGGAGCTACAGCAAGCGACTAGCATATATGGTGGCTAACCTGTGCGCAAAAGAGAGCGAGAAGAGAAGGCAAAGCACGAACAAATAACTAGAGAACAACATGCGGCAAGCATTACTCCAACACCATGTTCACTTCCCGGACTCCGCCGAGAAGAGACCATCACGGTAACTCACACAGTTGATTCATTTTAATTAAGTTAAGGTTCAAGTTATCTACAACCGGACATTAACAAATTCCCATCTGCCCATAACCACGGGCACGGCTTTCGAAAGTTCAAATCCCTGCAGGGGAGTCCCAACTTAGCCCATGACAAGCTCTCATGGTCAACGAAGGATATACCTTCTCCCGAGACATTCCGATCAGACTCGGTATCCCGGTTCTACAAGACACTTCGACAAGTTAAAACAAATCCAGCAACACCGCCCAAATGTGCCGACAAATCCCGATAGGAGCTGCACATATCTCGTTCTCAGGGCACACTCAGATAGGTCAAGCTACGAGTAAAACCAAACCTCGAGTTTCCCCGAGGTGGCCCCGCAGGCTGCCTAGTTCGGACCAACACTCAGAGGAGCACTGGCCCGGGGGGGGGGGGTTTAATGAGATGACCCTTGGGCTCCGGAAACCCAAGGGAAAAGAGGCTAGGTGGAAAATGGTAAAACCAAGGTTGGGCATTACTGGAAGAGTTTTAAATCAAGACGAACTGTCAAGGGGTTCCCATTATTACCGAACCGCGTAAGGAACGCAAAATCAGGGAACATAACACCGATATGATGGAAACTAGGGCGGCAAGAGTGGAACAAAACACTAGGCAAAAGGCCGAGCCTTCCACCCTTTACCAAGTATATAGATGCATTAAGATAACAAGATAATATAGTGATATCCCAACAAGAAAATAATGTTCTAACAAGGAACGGTCTCCAATCTTCACCTGCAACTAACAACGCTATAAGAGGGGCTGAGCAAATTGGTAACATAGCCAATCAACGCTGCTAGGACATGGTGGGTTAGAGGTTTGACATGGCAATTTGGGAGGCATGATAAGCAAGTGGTAGGCATCGTAGCATAGGCATAGCAAAAGAGCGAGCATCTAGCAAAGCAAAGATAGAAGTGATTTCGAGGGTATGATCATCTTGCTTGCAAAGTTGTCAGAGTTGACTGGATCCTCGAAAGCAAACTCAACGGGCTCCTTGTTAGCAAACTCGTCTCCTGGCTCTACCCAAACAAGACAAACAAGAAAGAGGAACACATTCAACCACGTGCAAGGCTCAAACAACATGATGCAAACATGGTATGCTATGCGGGATGTGATATATGATGCATATGCAATATTTGACAAGGAATGATTGAACCTGGACTCAACTTGGAAATCCAAGTGTGCCACTGGAAAAGTGAGGTGATTTCTCTTGAAAACGATATAAAGAACACCGGAATCGGAGACATGGTTTGGAAATGGCAAGCAAAACAAATATGGCACCAGTCTGCGATAAATAGCAGGTAGCCATCTAAATGCAACAAGACAAACATGCTACAGCACTCAAACATGGCAAAAAAATACATGGAAGGGATCCATTCATGATGCTTAACAAAAGATGAACACTGAGCTACGGCCAATTCATCCAAAAACAGGTTCAAACAAGCATGGCAAAAGTGCAATTGGTAAACAGATCTCAGACTTTGTGAAATTAACACAAGCCTGGAATTTCAGATCAGGTAGCACACTTTGGAGCATGAAAACTATATGCTACAGGAACTTAACATGGAAAAGTAAAGCATGGCATGGAGCTACTCAAAGAGCTTAACAAAAGTCTCTTAGTGACCTTGATCCAAAAGGGAACAGAAAATACAATTGCAAGCATGTGAACATGGCAAAAACATAATCAGATCACAGACTTGGAGAAAAACTGGAGCATGCATATTAGATATCAAGTAGGCATGTTTACGAGCTCGATGCACTCTCTACAGAGCAAGGCATGATAATCTAAGCATACACCCAGCAAGAATACACATTATATAAGCTATACATGCCAAGAAACACAACATAGCATGCACGGATCAACTACAACATCCTTGGCAAAATAGCTAACAAGTAGACAATCTGCCCAGATTCACGAAATAGTAAAAGTAGAGCTCGATTAACTCAAGCTAGGGTGCTCCATAATTGCAAACAAAGACATGTATGGATAGAGCACTACAAGATTAACAAATCATCCTTACTGATCATCCACAAAAGAGGCACGTATCACTAGGAAACAACATGAACATATGGAATATTGATAAAAACAGATCAAGGACTGTGAAATCTCTAAGTCCCTGAAATCAGCATTAACTAATGCACCACTTTGCAAGCTTGTGCTAGTCACCACGCATATCACAAAAATACATGGATAGCACCTCTGGAAAGATGACAAAGCATATAACAAAACACATGTAGAGCTCAGGGGCATATCATGCACACATTAATCATGGCAAAAATGACAAATAGCTATTTGGTGCAGCAAATCTGACAATTAACTCAAATAGCTCTCTTCCAACAGCATTTCGGGCGTCATGATGAACTCAACTGAAAATGATGCAATGAGTTGAAATGATGTGCTCTCTGAGACGAACATTTTGATATGCTACACGCCCAAAATGGATCTACGGATGCAAAGTTACGGCACGATGAACATAGCAAAATAATTAGGGTTTCAGGAGGAAAAACAACCGTCTCAGATCTAGATCCGGATCTGGGTACTGTTCATGCGCGGAAACCGAGGTTCGCTGGTACAGGAGATGTAGCTCGCCGGAGTGGGGGGAGGTCGCCGGGGAACTTGCCGGCCGGGAGGAGGACGGCGAGGCGGCGGGGCGGCGGCCACCGGCGACGAGGCGGCACGGGGCGGACCGGGGCGGCAGGCGACAGAGGCGGGCGACGCGGGCGGCAATGGCGGGCGGCGGCCGGAGAGAACACGGCGGCGAGCCGGCGCGACGGCGGAGGAAGAGGCGCGGGGCGGCGGGGTGCGGCGACTGGGCCGCGGGGGCCCCGCACAGGCCGAGCGGGCCGGCGGCGAAGGAGGCTGGCGATGTGGGCGTGCTGCCCACGTGGCGTTTCCTGATTGGCCGGAGGCGGCGGCGGACGCTGTCCGGTCCGAAACGGACGCGTCCGGCGGCGGAGAGAGGGGATTTTTTAGGGTTTCGGGAGAAGGGAACCGAAAATTTCGGAGGGGGTATATTTATAGGCATAGAGGGAGCTAGGAGTGTCCAAATGAGGTGCGGTTTTCGGCCACACGATCGTGATCGAACGCTCTAGATGATGGAGAGGGTTTTGGTGGGTTTTGGGCCAAAATGGAGGGGTGTTGGGCTGCAACACACACGAGGCCTTTTCGGTCCCTCGGTTAACCGTTGGAGCATCAAACGAAGTCCAAATGGTACGACACTTGACAGGCGGTCTACTGGTAGTAAACCAAGGCCGCTTAGCAAGTCTCGGTCCAATCCGGAAATGTTTAACCCCCACACACGAAAATAAGGTAGAAATGACCACCGGAGGAGAACGGAGCGCCGGAATGCAAAACGGACAACGGGGAAAATGCTCGGATGCATGAGACGAACACGTATGCAAATGCAATGCACATGATGACATGATATGAGATGCATGACAACGACAACAACACACGGAGAAAAAACCCGAAGCCGAGAAAATAAAATAACTTAGCGCCGGAAACGGCAAGAGTTGGAGTACATATTAGGTAAATTACATCCGGGGTGTTACATAAGCTAACCAGAGAGTTGGTCAGGTAAACTCAGTGGGACCGATCGCTCATTTCGGTGAGACCGAAACGTTATGAAGGGAAAACAGAGAGTTTACATTGCAATCTCGGTGGGACCGATCGCTCATCTCGATAAGACCGAAATGTTATGAAAGGAAACAGAGAGATTACAATCCTATCTCGGTGAGACCAAGATCCCTATCGGTGAGACCGATTTGCCTAGGGTTTGTGGCAGTGGCTATGACATTTGAACTCGATGGCGCCGGATAGAAAGAATCGGTGGGGCCGAGTTTGACTTTTGGTTTAGGTCATATGTGGATGTGAGAAAGTAGTTGAGGGTTTTGGAGCATATCACTAAGCATTTTGAGCAAGAGCCTCATTAAGCAACGCCTCATCCCTTCTTGATAGTATTGGCTTTTCTTATAGACTCAATGTGATCTTGGATCACTAAAATAGAAAATGTAGAGTCTTGAGCCAATCATTTATCCTTAGCATTTTGAGGGGTCCACTTTTCACATCCATACCATGCCAATCATTGAGCTTTCCTGAGATATTAATCTTGAAATAGCATTAGCTCAATGAGCTATATGTTGTTAGGAATTACCAAAACCACCTAGGGATAGTTGCACTTTCAATCTCCCCCTTTTTGGTAATTGATGACTACATATAGATCCAAGCTTCGACAAATGATAACAAGAGTGAAAAACATTTTCACTTTGAGAAGTCTGTGAAAAGCAAGAGCTCCCCCTAAATTTGTGCATAGTTTAAGATTTGCTTTGGACTGCAAATGCATAATGAGTTAGGAACATGGGTTACTCTTCCACGTCACATACATCTTGGTGGAGCGCTCAAAGTGATAATAATGAAATACATGCACTCATCACCAAGCAAAGTGAATGATCATATATGGGGATATAGAAGGATAAAGTCATCCAACAAGCATTAAGGTAGCATATGATCAAACACATGATCATCCAAGTATCACACAAAAGCATAAAGTATCGCAAACAAGCAAATAAACAAAGTTCAACCACCAAACAAAAAGAGAGAATAAAAAGCAACACTCTCTCTCGAAGCCTATGATCTATACATTTTCTCCCCCTTTGGCAACAAGTTACCAAAATGTTCATAAAAATGCATAGTGCTAGATCGACTCTCAGGCTTGGTCTTTAGGTGGTGGTGTAGATAACACGCCAAGGACAAAGGCATCAGTTGATGTAGATGGAGCTGGTGGCACTAAAGTTGTAGCTGGTGCAGATGAAGTTGCTCTGCTGTTTGTAACAGGAACTGCAGCAGATCTCTGTCCTCTGGGCACTCTAGCAAAAGCATCAGTGGTAGACTTGCCCTTCTTCTCCTGCACTTCATCCTGAAGTTGCTCAACAACGGACTGGGTCTCAGTGACCTTCACATCTAAGTCATAGAACTTCTGCTCCATGATCCACTCCAAGCTCTCCTGATTTTGAGTCAGGGTAGCCAATCCCTTCTCAATCCTTAGAGTGGAGGCAATCAAGTAGCCAAGCTGATCTTGCTTGCTCTTCATAAGATACTGAGATGCCTCATCAGTGGTTGGCATCTTTGCAGTCTTTTCAGCCCTTGCCTTCTCCCTCTTGGCTTGTGCGTGCACAGAAGATGGTTCATTTTCATCCATCACCACAGTGTTGTCCTCAAAGTCTGGGTAGATGGGCATGTGTTCCTTATCCAGGAGATATGTGCCAGTGCCCATCTTGGAGTTGATGAGCTCCTGGATCTGTGGGGCATACCCACAACTCCTCTTCTGATCTGCAGCTGTTCTCTTAATGGTTTCCACAATTAGGCTCATGACTTTGAACTTTTGAGGCACATCAAATATGTGAAGCAAGTTAATTGCATGGCCTCTGATCATCTTGTGACCACCTGAGTTTGGCAGAAGAGTGTGCCTGAGTCCAGTTGATTGTTGGCAAGCCTCGCAGAAGGTAATGTACTGATCCAAACTTGTGTGTCTCAAGAGCAGCATCTGGGATATCTTTGTACATATGTGCCATGGTGTTGTGATCCTTCTTCTTCTTGGCATAGACATCCAAGTCATCTTCACTCTCCTCAAGAGCCGTGATCAATTTTTCCCATTCTTCAACCGTTGACTGGTACCTCGTACCTTCAGACATCCAGACAATCCTTCCATCTGGGTAGAAATGAGTCATGGAGTAGAACTGCATAATGAGCTCATCATTCCACTTTGTAAGCTTCTGAGCCACAAAATCATCGACTACACATGCCTTGAAGCTGTCATATACACCAGGGAAGTCATCCTCAATTTCCTCAATGAATTTCCAATCAACCCATCTCATGTCACACACTATGGGCTTCTTGTCAAGTAAGATAGTCTCATAGAAGTCCTGATGTTCCTTTGTATGGAACCTATAGTCCACAACAGTCCTTCTCCTGGTGGCATATGGATCAGACTCTCTCCATAGCCTTAAACCTGAATCCTTCCTGATTTTCATGTTCTCTGCAACTGGGTGAGCATCATTGTGATCTGGAATTTTGGGATTCAACTTTCTTAAAACGACAGAATCATCTTCTTCTTCAGCAGCTTGAGGCACTTGGGCCATGTTCTTCTCCTCAGCAGGGATGTTCCTGGTGCTCCTCTTGGGTTTTGTCTTTGGAGCTGGAGCAACAGTCTTAAGAGCAGTCTTAGGCTTAGATGGAACAGCCCCTGCCCTTATAGCATCTCCCATAAGCTTTTGAGCTTTGGGTGCTGGTGCTGCATCCTCTTCCTCTTCCTCTTATTCAGAATCTTTCATTATAGAAGATCTGCCAAGCACTTTGGCAGTGGTATTCTTGACCCTTTCCTTCCTTTTCTTTTCTGCCACAACCTGCTCTTTGGGTGCAGATCCCAAAGTCTCTTGAGTGGATGTTCTGGCTTTTGACATGGGAGCTCTCTTGGCAGGAACCTTTTGCTTCATTCCTGGATTAGTGGCAGCAGGTGTGCCATATTCTTTTTTCAGGACTTTCTTCTTTGAGGTGTCCTCTTCCTCAACAACCACATAGTCCTCATCCTCAGAATCTGAGGTTTTCTTCTTTTTGGTCCTGGTGGCTGCCTTAGGCAAGTTGCTGGGTGTACTCCTGCTTCCCTCATCAAAGCTTCTAGAGGGACTAGTGCCCTCACTCATGTTCACTTGCTCCTCAAACTTGTTCTGACTGTCACTCTGATTTGACATGATGCAAACACTGACAGTAGACCCTGTGAATACATTATAGATGAGGTAGATTTGATAAGCATCACAAAGTACAGAGGTTTTTTGCAAAAGAATGAGTCAAAAACTTAGTTTTAGTTTTCCACAAAAAGCATTTCGGATCTACCGATTTGAAAAGTCGGTGATACCGAAGCAGGTTTTGGAACCTAAACTAGTGAACTCGGTCAGACCAAGTCACAGTTCGGTGGCACCGAGACTGCTAGGGTTTCACAAAGTATTGAACTCGGTCACACCGATTTGCAATTCTCGGTCAGACCGAGAATTACATGTGCAATGGCCTTAGCCAAATCGGTGGAACCGATTTCAACAACTCGGTCGGTCCGAGATGATTTCAGCAGAAACCTAACCCTAAATTTTCAATCCACGACTAAACTACGGAGTGATTTCGCTGGATAGAGTGATCTCAATCGTGTCAAGATACATGGCAAAACAATGTGCTAAGACTCGTAGGGGGAATAGCACAAGGATCAAGTCCATACCCTAGTGCGGCGATGGACCTGCTACGGCGGCAACGGCGGAGATGATTCCCGTTGACAGCGGCGGAGACCAGCGGCGGGAGGCAGCTGGCAATGTGGAGGACGATCCGGAGACCCAGGGAGGCAGAGCAGGCTGAGCGCCGATGAAGGGATTCGGAAAATTTTCCAAATTTTGGGCCGTGGATATATATAGCCTGACTCTGTCGGTGTGACCGAGTGGAACAACTTGGTGGCACCAAGATTCTTAACTGCAAGCAGTTACTGAAACTCGGTGTGACCGAAAAGTTCAAATCGGTTGCATCAAGATTGAAAACCTAGATCGACTTAGTGATCTCGGTATGACCGAAATGGATGAATCCGTCAGACCGAAACGCACAAAGAAGTTTTGGATTTTTAAGTCTATGACGAATCGGGGACTCCGAGTGCTCCTCACACAGAGTGGTTGGAATCTGACTTGATCAAACTTTGTGATGTAGCATGAATAGAGTTTGAGACGAGAAAACCATAGATAGTTAGAGAAGGTTCTTAGGCATTCTTGTCCATCCACTTGGCAAAAGAAAAAAGGAACAAAACAATCAAAACAACAAGTGGATGTCCTTGAATGAGTAAATTATGCAACCAACATGATCACGCAATAAAATGGCAAATGAAATATGTGGCAAAGCATGCACAACCAATTCTAGCATCTATCAAGCAATTGGCGATGACTAGGTCATCTATATATGAGTATATTGACTTAGGAGTCAAATGAGAACATTTGATCATAGGTCATACTCATCGTTTAAACACAAATGGGGTTACCATTTTTACATAAAGCGTTGTTGTGTTCACACCATTAGAGTTGCTTTAGCTCAATTTTAGACTAAAGCTCCCCCTAGATGTGAGATCCCCCCTAAGAGGGATGAACTAACCTTGGGTTTTGTCGATGATGACTTCATGTATATGTTGAAGATGTGGATGCTCAATGTTGATGTAGATCATTTGGAGCAATCCTTTGTAGTGAGTTGCACTTTCAATACCTACACGGGTTAGTCCCACAAGGAACAAACAAGGATATCCATAGACATAGAGTGATGCACGCACAAGATGATGTCTATGAAAGCATTAGGTTACCTTGTCCGTTGTGTTACCAACAAGAGGGTTTGTGACTCCTTGAACTAGTGCAAGATGTGAAAGTTGATTGCACTTGTTCTTGCCAAAATGATAAGAGTGAAGTATGTTGACGGAGTCACCCTCAAGAACTCTCTAGTTCTTCTTCTTCGGGATCCACATCATCTTGATGGGAATCCTTGGAGTTGTAGTCGTACTTGATGAAGTAGAACTTGATGTAGTCTTGGGAACCCACTTGAACAAGGCCATGGGTGCTTCTTCAAATGCATCAATTTCCTCTTGAAGCTTATCCTTGCCTTTTTGCTTGTGGTCTTGTGGTAGAAGATCATCTTGAGCTTGTGTCCCTTTGAAGGAAGTAGGATCATACTTCTCTTGTTAAGGAACAAACTTCGTCTTGGGGTATTGATCTTCTTCCCACTCAACTCCATTGGCATTGAACTTTCGTTCAAAACCAACACCTTGGTTCTTCCGGTGCCTTCCTTGCTTGCGTACAATTTCCTCGAATTGCTTACTCCCGACAAGGCTCTTGTAGACACCTTTCTCTATAATTCCCTTCAATAAGCTATTTTCTTGCTCAAGTATAACTTGGCTAATAGAATCATTAGTGGAATCAAGAGAACTACTAGAAGCAACAACATTGGATTTATCATGAATATTGTCACTACTAGAGGAAGAATCTTTCTTGTTCTTGTTACTAGACTTGACTTGAGGCATGTAAGTGGATAAGAGTAAACGCTTGGCAATGTAAGGAGAACTTTTCTTGCGAAGATCATCACTGATTGCCTTTAAGAACTCATGCTCTTGCTCAAGGTTGAGCTTTTCAAAACGTAATATCTCATGAGTCCTTAAAAGTTCTCGATGATCTCCTAAGATAGTTTCATGAGCTAACTTAAGAGTGTTTAGTTCTTTAGTTAGAGACTCAATCTTCTCCTTATCATTGTCATTCGTTTCATCATAGTATTCATCACTATACTTGTCAACAAGTAAATCATCATCACCTAACAAGTCATCTTCATCACTACTGAAATCAACATACTCGGGGTGTGATACCTTTGGACCTTTAGCCATGAAGCATCTTCCAATTCCTTCATTTGGTGAATCAAATATGTCGTAGGAGTTGGTTGACACAAGTGCTAGACCGGCAACACCTTCATCTTGAGTATATTCGGAGTCGGAGTGATAGCTTCTCTCTGAGTCATTGTCAGAGTCGGAGCCGGATACCCATTCACCAACATGAGCTTGATGTCTTCGTTTTGTGTAGCTCCTTGATGACTTGTCCTTCCTTTCTGAATCCTTGCTTCTCCGAGGGGGTCTCCGTTCATATCGATCATCCCTACTCCTTCTCTCCCTTGATGGTGATTCTTCTCTTCTACTTCTTCTTTTTGGAGAATCTTCCCTTCTCTTGTAGGGTGCCGTACACTCATTGGAATAGTGTCCGGGTCTTCCAAAATTGTAGCAATTTCACTCTCGACTAGAAGATCTTTTGTCATTGTAGGGCCTTGACTTGGAACTTCTCTCTTTGCTTCTACTCTTGTAGAACTTGTTGAAGTTCTTCACCATTAGGCTCAATTCTTCATTGAAGGTTTGTTTCTCACTTGATGATGTGGGAGCTTCACATGAGGCTTTGTAAGCACCACTTGACTTGTTGTGGAGCTCCTCCTTATCCTTGAGTGACATCTCATGAGCAACAATTCTTCCAATGACTTCCGTTGGCTTGATATCATTGTACTTGGGCATCATTTGGATCAATGTGCATACAGTATCATATTTTCCGTCCAAAGCTCTTAGGATCTTCTTGACGATGAATTGTCGGTCATTTCTTCACTTCCTAAACTGGCGATCTCATTTGTGATAAGAGCAAGCCTAGAGTACATTTCAGCGACACCTTCACCATCCTTCATTTTGAACTTGTCAAGTTGACTTTGAAGCACATCCAACTTGGATTCCTTGACGTAGTCGATACCTTCGTGCATATCAATCAAAGTATCCCAAATTTCCTTTGCATTCTCAAGACGGCTGATTTTGTTGAATTCTTCGGGGCATAATGTCAAGACCCCGATTCCAAGCCACATCGATCTAGCCGGTAACACCTCATATCACTTTGCGGCCTCACGCACGGTATCCCACGGGTGTCGCCTTACCATGGCCCAGGACCGTTTGCGCCTTTTGGCTCACGTATATGATAGTGTCGCTAGCATCCATATGACAGAGAACCCGGGCCGACATGGCTAGTCGTGAACCCAAAGCGTCACAGACCTATGGAGACAGGCATACATGAATCACATCGAGCATGTTGGTCATCAGCGAGTGATTCCGGGCTGTAGCACTGGGCTAATAGGACTTCGGGGAACCCGGGCTATAGCATGCTAGGCAGGACTCCGGATATCACTGCGTGACATTTCCCCGAAGGGACAGACATAGGAACGATGTGAAACACATGCCGGCCAGTCAGTTGTCCTGAGCAGTAGTGCTGGGCTAGCAGGACTCCGGCGAACCGGGCTGTAGCGGACTACTATGGCTCGAGGAACACTAGACTACATTTCCCCATAAGAAAGACTGCCAAGGATAATCAACTAGATTGTCGAATCCCAGTCATACCAAGCATTTCAATCATACACACAATATGCCCAATATGAGTACATATAACATGGCATCACAACAAAACTCTACAACTCAAGTACTTTAATTAAAGGCTCCAGAGAGCCATACATAACATGTTCATACAGATAGGGGTCACATGACCCGACACTCAAGTCATACAATCATACAAGCACAAGCGGAAGCAATTAGTCTGAGTACAGACACTAGAAAGAAAGAAGGCTTCTCGAAGCCTGTCTATCTACATAGGGCCCTCCATGGCCAGGATCACCACCTGGGTGGCTAGTCACTCGTCGACGTCAAGGTCTATGTAGAACCCATCGGAGGGGGCGGTGTTGTCGTCTGAAAACAGTAATTAAGCAAACATGAGTACAAAGGTACTCAGCAAGTCTTACATCAGAACCTACTATACATGCTTATTCTCAAGAAGGTGGTGGGGTTATTGCAGCAAGCCAGCTTTGACTCTTGGCTAAGCTATCCTACGGAACTCCACCAGTAAAATAGTTTTCGCACACGAGTCCACTACTCACCAACACAATACTCCACCGAGGATCCTCCCTCGTCAGCCTACGAGAGGGCCATCCTCGGTACTCACACTTATCTTGAGTCTTTTAGTAGTATCCATTAACTTGTCTATGAACTGTATAGGCAACCAAGTAGTCCTTTACCGCGGACGCGGCTATTCGAATAGTTTTATACCCTGCAGGGGTGTACTTCATACACGCTTTCACCAATTACCGCCGTTTACATGACACGTACTCGTCAAACTTCAAGCGGAAGCCCAGCGAGGGTGTCGGCCACGGCCTACCTAAACACTTAAGTCTCTAGTCCAGGTTTACCGCCTATCCAGGTTCCATCCGCAGGGATTCCGGCCGAGGTTTCCACATACGGCCCCGAACGATGTGAACAGGGTTCCCGAGACACCAAACGGGTGACTCGGTACACCGTGCCACGGTGTATCTACCGCAACATAGCCCACCCCTAGGGTCAGCGCTACGCACGGCCGCCAACACATAACCTACAAACACCAGAAACTATTTGCAACTCCTGGACAGAGTACTAGGGTGATTAAGAAGCCGAGAGGGTCCATTGGTTTCGGGCCCAATGTACGGTAGCAATTGCATCTTAAATCACACATACAGATCTCAGTTCTTATGGACGGCCTCAATGAAACAACCCACCATGTACTCCTACATGGCCTCTCATCGATACCTTTACCAAAACATGTTCAACACATCCCTCACATTACCGGCATAAGCATTTCACTCTAGCCCATCACCCAGATGAACCAGACCTGACACAACTCTAAGCATAGCAGGCATAGCAAGGTTGGAATCACATACATGGCTCAATCAACTCCTACACATGCTAGTGGGTTTCATCTAGTTACTGTGGCAATGACAGGTCATGCAGAGGATAAGGGTTCAGCTACCGTAGCACAGAGCAGTTTGAATCGCGTTGTCTTAATGAAGTAAACAAGAGCAGAAGCGAGAACATGGGTTTGTATCGGAATGATCAATGGGTTGCTTGCCTGATGGAGTGGTAGTGGGATACTGCCCTTCAGTTGGATACTCGTGAATATCCTCGGAGGCAGAACCTACCACGAAGAACACATCGGAACACAATCAACACATGACGATATGCAACAATATGATGCATGCTATGACATGGCAATATGAATGTGTCTTGGTCTAATGCAAGCTATAACAGAAAGGAATGTGCTTATTTGAACCAAAGTTTCAAAGGTTAGTTCATTTAACATAGCCACATTAGTGCATTACCTTATTCTGCTTAAACAGCAAGGTTAACTTGTTTTGTCATGCATGAAACCACTACAGATGGATAGATTGAATTTTTCTGATCATTTTTCATATATAACTCTTTACATTTGGAGCTATGGTTGATTTTCTATGATTTTTAGAAGTTTTGACTATTTTTTGGAATTTCCTGTATAAGAATAATTCCAGTAATTTAATTACTGCGTCAGCATTACGTCAGGGTGACGTCAGTGGTCAACGGGGACGTCCAGGTCAAACCTGACTGGTGGGTCCCGCGTGTCAGTAGTTAATTAAACTAATTATTTTAGTTAAAACTAATTTGATTTAGTTAGCAAAGGGGGCCCACTTGTCATTGACTCAGGGGAGTCAATCCTGGGCCTACCCAGTCCACGTCAGCAGTCAAACCCACCGGTCAACGGGTCAAAGCCTGCCGGCGTTTAGCCGCCGGCGAGGCCAGACGCGGCGGAGGGCTGCGGGTTTCATGCTCCGGCAACCAAAATGACGGCGGAGACGTGTTACGCGTAGCTGGGGAGCTGCGCATCCAGTGGTGCAAGTGGTTGGACACGGGGACTCCGGAAACGACGCCGACGAGCTCGACAGCGGCGGCCGGAGTTCGGACGGGGTTGGGTTCGACGCTACGGTGCACGGGAGAAGGAGCTGGTGGTGGCTACGGGCTCCTGGTGCTGCGCTGAGCACAACGGTGAGCTTGGCTTCGAGCCACTATGGCTCTAGCCACGACGGCGCCATGGCCGGCGGCGGGGAGCTTTCGGGTGCGGTGGAAGTGGCGACTACAGAGGCCAAACGAGCATGGGAGCTAGGGGAAGAGGAAGAGGAGCTGACAGCGGGGTCGGAGAGGGGGTCAGCGAGCTCGGGGAGGTCCTGGCGGCGCCGAATCGACCGGAGACGGCTCGGGTGCCCGAGGTTGAAGACGAGGGCGAAGACGGCGTTCGGCGGCGTTTGGAGTCGCGTGGGTCAGCGGAGAGGTCCAGGGCGACGAGGCGGAGCTATTGGGCTTGTCGGAGGGGCGGGGGGTGGCTCTGGTGATGTCTACAGCGAACGGCGGCGAGGATCGCACTCGGCCATCGCGGGAGAGGGTGAGGGAGACGAGGGGGAGAGTGAGGGAGGATGAGAGGGGGACGTGGGGGTCGGCGTGGCATCCCTGGACGTCTCCAGGGCGTCGGCAGAAGCAGGAGGTGGCCGGCGTGTGGCCGCGGGCGCCGGCCACGCGCTCCTCGTCCTTCTGGCGGGAGGAGGACGACGACTGGCAAGGCCAGTCGGCTGGGCCAGCACAGGTAAGGCCCAGGTGGGCTTCCCTCTCTCTCTTTTTTTTCTGATTGTTTTCTTTTTCTATTAAACTACAACTGTTGGGCTTTATTAAAAATACTAAAACGTTTCCAAAAATCCTGAAAATAATTGTGGGCTCTGTTTAGAATATTTCCAACAACAAACATTTATTTCCAGAATTATTTTGAGCATTTAAATTATTTTATAGCATTCAAATGCCCAAATTCAAATACTTATGATTTAATTCAATGACCTTCTGTTGACCTAGAAAGTTGTGCACCAATTTTTCCAGAGGTTCTAACCCAAGACAAAGAGGGTGAACTTTTTAGAAGGGCATTTTAGGTTCATTGAAAATAATTTTAGTAAACCCTAGTTGTTTCCAGGGGGGTGTTGGGGGTTTCTGCCTTCCCCATTTCAAATTTAAGAGGAATTTAAACATGATGCACACTCTAATGCTTGAACTAGCTAGGGTGTGACAACTCACCCCCACTCAAAAGAATCTCGTCCCGAGATTTAGGATCCTCCGGAAAGAAGGTGGGGTACTCGAGTCGAAGACGATCCTCCCTTTCCCAAGTGGCTTCTTTCTCGGAATGGTGTGACCATTGAACCTTGAGAAACTTGATATTATGACGTCGAGTGGTACGCTCAGCTTGATCAAGGATACGAACGGGATATTCCCGATAGGAGAGGTTATCTTGTAGATCAAGCGTTTCGTGGTCCACTCCACGGATGGGATCCGCGAAAAACGCATGAGTTGAGAAACGTGGAAGGCATCGTGAACTCTGGAAAGATGCAAAGGTAGTTCCAATTGGTAGGCAACTTCTCCTCGTTTGGGAAGAATGCGAAAGGGTCCAATGTAATGAGGAGCCAATTTGCCTTTGATACCAAAATGATGGGTTCCCTTTAACGGAGTGACCCGAAGGTAAGCCTTCTCGCCGACTTCATAAGTCATAGGCTTATGTTTACGATCATATTGACTGTTTTGATGAGATTGGGCTGTTTTCCATTTCTCACGAATAACGCGAACCTGCTCTTCTGCTTCCTGAATCATATCCGGGCCAAAGAGTTGTCTTTCCCCGGTTTCTGACCAGTTAAGTGGCGTTCGACATTTTTGTCCATAGAGAACTTCGAAAGGCGCCTTGCCCAAGCTGGCTTGATAACTATTGTTATAAGCAAACTCCGCGAATGGAAGGCATTTCTCCCAATTCATTCCGAACGAGATAACAGAAGCTCGGAGCATATCTTCCAGAATTTGATTAACTCGTTCTACTTGACCACTTGATTGAGGATGGAAGGCGGTACTAAAAGAGAGACGAGTCCCCATAGCATTTTGGAAACTTTCCCAAAATCGAGAGGTGAAGAGACTCCCACGGTCTGAGTTAATTTCCAATGGGACACCATGAAGAGACACTATTCGGGAGATGTATAAATCGGCTAGCTGGCTAGCGGTGATACTCACACGAACAGGTAGGAAATGGGCTACTTTGGAAAGTCGGTCGATCACAATGAAGATGGCATTATTCCCTCTCTTGGTTCTGGGAAACCCAGTGATGAAATCCATACTGATTTTATCCCATTTCCATTCAGGAATAGCCAAAGGTTGAAGGGTGCCAGCAGGCCGTTGATGCTCTGCTTTAACACGACGACAAACGTCGCAATTAGCAATGTATTGAGCGATTTCTCTCTTCATCCTAGTCCACCAAAACCTCTGGCGTAGGTCTTGATACATTTTAGTACTACCGGGATGAATGGTGAGAGGGGATTCATGAGCTTCCTTAAGGATCAGCCGCCTCAGGTTTCGTGCCTTTGGAACCACTAGGCGATTTCCAAAGTATACGACACCTTGATCATCAATGGGGAAACAATTCGCGACTCCTTTCTTAATGTTTCTCTTAATACGGGAGATTCCCGGATGTACCTTCTGTGCCTTGATGATCTGATCTGTAAGGGTAGGTTTCGCCACCAGGGTGGATAGGAATCCTCGAGGAACAATGTGAAGATTTAGCTTACGAAATTCCTCATGGAGAAGTGGTTGACTTTGTTGTAACATCAGGTTGTTACAATAGGACTTACGGCTTAGCGCATCAGCCATGACATTAGCTTTGCCCGGGGTATAAGTTATTCCTAAGTCGTAATCCGAGATCAACTCGACCCAACGTCTTTGCCTGAGATTCAAGTCTGGTTGGGTGAAGATATATTTCAAACTTTGGTGATCGGTGAAGATCTCGCAACGATTACCGAGGAGGTAATGTCGCCAAGTTTTAAGTGCATGGACTACAGCTGCAAGCTCTAGATCATGTGTGGGATAATTTTCCTCATGTGTGTGTAATTGCCGTGAAGCATAGGCAATTACCTGACGATCTTGCATGAGTATGCAACCTAGTCCTTGTCGCGAGGCATCGCAATAGATAATAAAGTCCTTGGAGAAATCTGGTGGTACCAGTACGGGAGCAGATGTCAGGTGTCTTTTCAGTTCCTAAAAGCTGAACTCGCACTGTGGAGTCCACTCGAACTTTTTATCTTTCTTGAGGAGTTCAGTTAGAGGTTTAGCAACCTTGGAGAAATTCTCGACGAAGCGGCGGCAATAGCTCGCCAAGCCAAGGAAGCTCCGAACTTGCTTGACCGTCTCAGGTGGAGTCCAATCAAGGACGGCTTGAACTCGCTCGGGATTGACAGCAATACCCTTGCCAGAGATTACATGGCCTAGATAGGTCACTTCTGGCAACCAAAATTCACACTTGGAGAATTTGGCATAAAGGCGATGCTCTCGAAGTTTCATCAATACCAGCCTTAGATGTTCGGCATGTTCCTCTTCATTCTTGGAGTAGATGAGTATGTCATCGAGGTATACTACGACGAATTTATCCAAGTACTCCATGAAAACCGAGTTCATTTACCGGGAGAAGGTAGCTGGGGCATTGGTTAAACCGAAGGACATAACGGTGTACTCGTATTGGCCATAACGAGTAACAAAGGACGTTTTGGGAATGTCCCCATTTCTGATTTTGATTTGATGGTAGCCCAACCTCAAATCCATCTTGGAGAAGACTGAGGATCCAGCGTGCTGATCATACAGATCGTTGATCCTGGGAAGCGGATACTTGTTCTTGATGGTGACCAAGTTGACAGGTCGATAATCTACAACCATTCGATCCGTTCCATCCTTCTTCTTGACGAAGAGGACGGGGCAAGCCCAAGGAGAGGAACTAGGACGGATGAAACCCTTTTTCAAGGACTCATCGAGTTGGTTCTTAAGCTCGGCTAGTTCTAAGGGTGCCATCTTGTAGGGTCTTCTAGAAATTGGAACGGTTCCTGGAACAAGGTCTATCACAAACTCGACATCCCTGTCAGGTGGAACACCTGGCAGTTCTTCTGGAAAGACATCCGGAAATTCTCGGACTATCGGAACATCCTCAAGGTCTGGAAGGGGGTTGGCATTTAGGGAGTAAAGCTGGCGCTTGGCCACTCAAGTTAAGACATTGACTGTCTTGCCCGATGGGTGAGTAAGTTGAACGGTTCTAGTGGCACAATCAATCTTAGCATAATGAGCTGACATCCAGTCCATACCCAAGATGATGTTTATGTCCGAGGACTTGAGAGCTATAAAGGATGCAAGGAAGAAAAGTCTATCGACAAGAATTTCGTTCCCATGGCTTACTCTAGAAGTTTGCCATTTGGAACCCGGAGTTTGAATTACCATGGAAGTGGGCATGTCACAGAATGTCGTGTTATGCAATCGAGCATAGTTCTCGGATATGAATGAATGAGATGCTCCAGTATCGAAAAGAACAGATGCCGGATGGAAGTTAACAAGGAGCGTACCAAGGACGACGTTAGGATCCTCATGAGCCTCCTCGGCTGAAACATAGTTGACATGGCCACGGGCAGTGGTGACCGGCTTGGCGTAGAATGTCTTTCCCGCAGGCTTACCACGGCCAACGGACTTTCCAGTTTGATTGGAGTTGTTGTTCTGGGGACACTCTCGGCTATAGTGACCCGGCTCTCCATACTTAAAGCATGTCACCACATTGGGGCGTGGAGCAGCATTAGCAGCGGGGCCACCATAGGGCTTGGGCGGTGCAAATTGCTGGTTGGGACGAGGCGCCTCAAAGGATGGCCTCGTGATGAACCTGGGTGGCAGTGCCGTGCTTGGGATCCACACCCGGCGCTTCTGAGCTCCAGAGCCGGATGAAGAGCCAAAATCACGGGAGTGCTTGCGTGGAGCGTCATAATCAGTCTGGCCTATCTCAGCACTGATGGCTTTATTGACCAACTTCTGAAAGGAGGTGCACTCGTGCAGACGAAGATCGCGGCGAAGCTCAGGGCTAAGTCCCTTGCGGAACCTTTCCTGCTTCTTAGCGTCAGTAGATACCTCTTCAGGGGCATAACGTGCCAGATTCCCAAATTCACGACTATAAGCATCCACAGTCAGTCTTCCTTGGGTGAAGTTGTAGAACTCCTCCCTCTTGCGATCCATGAGACCTTTCGGAATGTGATGCTCATGGAAAGCCTCACTAAATTCAGCCCAAGTAGTGACTTGGCCGACCGGGCGCATAGCTTCAAAATTCTCCCACCAGAGGCTAGCAGGGCCTTCGAGATGGTAGGCAGCATAAGTAACCTTGTCGGCTTCGGCTACGTTGGCAGAACGTAGCTTGTGGATGATGCTGCGAAGCCAGTCATCCGCGTCGAGGGGCTCGACGGAATGGTTAAACTTTGGTGGGTACAACTTGATAAAGTCATTGATTGACACCAAGTCATTTTGCGGGTGGCGTGCAGTGTTCTGCTCAATCCGCTCTAGCAGGCGGTTAGTCTCATGCTTGTTTCTTTCCGCCTCCAGCATCACTTCGGCCAGAGAAGGCGGGTGAGGCAGATTTTCACCCCTAGCTGCACTGACTTCCCCTGCTCTGAGGCAGCAGGGTTGATGCGGGTGTTGACCATCGTAGGAGAAAACAAGACAATGGTTTAGACAAAGATGGCTCAAACTTAGCAAGGAAGTGCAGAATGTAATGGATAACACGGAATGCAGAGATGTTCATCCGTATGTCATGGTAATATAAGACTGCCATATATATACCAACGGTCATACACATCATACATAGTTTAGTACAAGCCCAAGCTACAGTACAACTATGATGGAAGACGTTACATCTCATCGGAGGCATTCCAAGCTCCTATACATTATTTGACTACACCTCCGGAATTGATTACACACCAAGTCGTAGTCCACAAGTCATGCAGGACAGTGAAGATACAACTATTACAATACTAGTGGTACTACTACTAACTCAGACAGCTCCGTAGTAGTCCTCATAGAAATCACCTCCATAGCCTGGAAATTCAACGTGACCATCCGGGAACAGACGGTCCTGAGGAGCCTGTGGACCATAGGGGCTAGGATGAGGTCTTGGACCAACAAACGGTGGCCTGCGGGGACCACGGGGTGGGGTGATGCCTCCCACATCATGCCAATCCACCATGTCTGGCAAAGCAGATCTCACAGGATACAAATCCCTTGTATCCATACATCCAGCTTGCACCGCAGGTGCAAACCGAGTCAATGTAGCCCAATGATCAGCATGGGTATTGAAAAGCTCCAGCCTCAAGGCCCGGTTCTCTCGGTCCTTATCTTCGAGCATCTCGGCAGTGGTACGAGTTAATGAGTCCTCCTGAGTGGAGTCATCATAGATAGCCTGAAGATACCCTTGCGCTCCCAGAAGTGAAGCTGGCATGTAACGGAAGTCGGTGTTCCGAAGAAGGCCAGTACGGACTCGCATGATGGTCATCATGGAATAGGCAGCATCCTGCACAGCCATCTCAACAGTAACCCCGAGTCCATAGGAACAGTGAAGGGGCTCGGTAGATCCAGGATAAGAAGAAAATATCCTGACGGTGCAGAAATATTGGCTTTGATTAAAGTCTCAGAATTGCTCTTCGACAGTGTATTCGGGATACCAACGGTAACCCGTCTCGATCATTACCCGGACTAACATAGCAGTATGACCGGGCACGTCCAGGCACCGGGTCAGGCGAACCACTTGGTTTTGAACATGGTTGGCCATCTGAAAGCACAACCACAATGCAAGACATCAGAATTTCTAGGGAAAATTGGACAGCATAACAGCTGTAAATGCTCAGAAAAAGATTTGAGACATCCACAACAGTTCGCAATACCACTCAACAACATCATATCAAGGTTCTGATCCAATTAGCAACATACTAAAATAGTAGAAACTGAACTGGGGCTTGTAACAACAATCCTATAAGCTACTACGGATTAGTAACACGTGAACCTGATAGAAGAAGAGAGCCTAGTACTTAACCCACGTTGAATGAGAACAGAATGACTCAGATCAGAGGGCATATGGTAAAGGAGTAAAAGAGACTTACGTTCCTTCCCACAATCAATTCCCCTACATATAACTAAAGCATTTCTGGACTCGACATCGACCAGTTTGGCTCAACGAACCTACAGGCAGTCCGGCTCTGATACCAACACTGTCAGGACCCCGATTCCAAGCCACATCGATCTAGCCGGTAACACCTCATATCACTTTGCGGCCTCACGCACGGTATCCCACGGGCGTCGCCTTACCATGGCCCGGGACCGTTTGCGCCTTTTGGCTCACGTATATGATAGTGTCGCTAGCATCCATATGACAGAGAACCCGGGCCGACATGGCTAGTCGTGAACCCAAAGCGGCAGAGACCTATGGAGACAGGCATACATGAATCACATCGAGCATGTCGATCATCAGCGAATGATTCCGGGCTGTAGCACTGGGCTAATAGGACTTCGGGGAACCGGGGCTGTAGCAGGCTAGGCAGGACTCCAGATATCACCGCGTGACATTTCCCCGAAGGGACAGACATAGGAACGAAGTGAAACACATGCCGACCAGTCAGTTGTCCTGAGCAGTAGTGCTGGGCTAGCAGGACTCCGGTGAACCGGGCTGTAGCGGACTACTATGGCTCGAGGAACACTAGACTACATTTCCCCATAAGAAAGACTGCCAAGGATAAACAACTAGATTGTCGGATCCCACTCATACCAAGCATTTCAATCATACACACAATATGCCCGATATGAGTACATACAACATGGCATCACAACAAAACTCTACAACTCAAGTACTTTAATTAAAGGCTCCAGAGAGCCATACATAACATGTTCATACAGATAGGGGTCACATGACCCGACACTCAAGTCATACAATCATACAATCACAAGCGGAAGCAATTAGTCTGAGTACAGACACTAGAAAGAAAGAAGGCTTTTCGAAGCCTGTCTATCTACATAGGGCCCTCCATGGCCAGGATCACCACCTGGGTGGCTAGCCACTCGTCGACGTCAAGGTCTACGTAGAACCCATCGGAGGGGGCGGTGTTGTCGTCTGAAAACAGTAATTAAGCAAACATGAGTACAAAGGTACTCAGCAAGTCTTACATCAGAACCTACTATACATGCTTATTCTCAAGAAGGTGGTGGGGTTATTGCAGCAAGCCAGCTTTGACTCTTGGCTAAGCTATCCTACGGAACTCCACCAGTAAAATAGTTTTCGCACACGAGTCCACTACTCACCAACACAATACTCCACCGAGGATCCTCCCTCGTCAGCCTACGAGAGGGCCATCCTCGGTACTCACACTTATCTTGAGTCTTTTAGTAGTATCCATTAACTTGTCTATGAACTGTATAGGCAACCAAGTAGTCCTTTACCGTGGACGCGGCTATTCGAATATTTTTATACCCTGCAGGGGTGTACTTCTTCATACACGCTTTCACCAATTACCGCCGTTTACACGACATGTACTCGGCAACCTTCAAGCGGAAGCCCAGCGAGGGTGTCGGCCACGGCCTACCTAAACACTTAAGTCTCTAGTCCAGGTTTACCGCCTATCCAGGTTCCATCCGCAGGGAGTCCGTCCGAGGTTTCCACATACGGCCCCGAACAATGTGAACAGGGTTCCCGAGACACCAAACGGGTGACTCGGTACACCGTGCCACGGTGTATCTACCGCAACATAGCCCACCCCTAGGGTCAGCGCTACGCACGGCCGCCAACACATAACCTACAAACACCAAAAACTATTTGCAACTCCTGGACAGAGTACTAGGGTGATTAAGAAGCCGAGAGGGTCCATTGGTTTTGGGCCCAATGTACGGTAGTAACTACATCTTAAATCACACATACAGATCTCAGTTCTTATGGACGGCCTCAATGAAACAACCCACCATGGACTCCTACATGGCCTCTCATCGATACCTTTACCAAAACATGTTCAACACATCCCTCACATTACCGGCATAAGCATTTCACTCTAGCCCATCACCCAGATGAACCAGACCTGACACAACTCTAAGCATAGCAAGCATAGCAAGCTAGGAATCACATACATGGCTCAATCAACTCCTACACATGCTAGTGGGTTTCATCTAGTTACTGTGGCAATGACAGGTCATGCAGGGGATAAGGGTTCAGCTACCGTAGCACACAGCAGTTTGAATCGCGTTGTCTTAATGAAGTATACAAGAGCAGAAGCGAGAACATGGGTTTGTATCGGAATGATCAATGGGTTGCTTGCCTGATGGAGTGGTAGTGGGATACTGCCCTTCAGTTGGATACTTGTGAATATCCTCGGAGGCAGAACCTACCACGAAGAACACATCGGAACACAATCAACACATGACGGTATGCAACAATATGATGCATGCTATGACATGGTAATATGAATGTGTCTTGGCCTAATGCAAGCTATAACAGAAAGGAATGTGCTTATTTGAACCAAAGGTTCAAATGTTAGTTCATTTAACATAGCCACATTAGTGCATTACCTTATTCTGCTTAAACAGCAAGGTTAACTTGTTTTGTCATGAATGAAACCATTACAGATGGATATATTGAATTTTTCTGATCATTTTTCATATATAAATCTTTACATTTGGAGCTATGGTTGATTTTCTGTGGATTTTTGAAGTTTTGACTATTTTCTGGAATTTCCTGTATAAGAATAAATCCAGTAATTTAATTACTGCGTCAGCATTACGTCAGGGTGACGTCAGTGGTCAACGGGGACGTCCAGGTAAAACCTGACTGGTGGGTCCCGCGTGTCAGTAGTTAATTAAACTAATTATTTTTAGTTAAAACTAATCTTAAATAGTTAACAGAGGGGGCTCACTTGTCATTGACTCAGGGGAGTCAACCTGGGCCCACCCAGTCCACGTCAGCGGTCAAACCCACCGGTCAACGGGTCAAAGCCTGCCGGCGTTTAGCCGCCGGCGAGGCCAGACGCGGCGGAGGGCTGCGGGTTTCGTGCTCCGGCAACCAAAACGACGGCGGAGACGTGCTACGCGTAGCTGGGGAGCTGCCGCATCCAGTGGTGCAAGTGGTTGGACACGGGGACCGGAAACGACGAGCTCGACAGCGGCGGCCGGAGTTCGGACGGGGTTGGGTTCGACGCTACGGTGCACGGGAGAAGAGCTGGTGGTGGCTACGGGCTCCTGGTGCTGTGAGCACAACGGTGAGCTTGGCTTCCTCTAGCCACGACGGCGCCATGGCCGGCGGCGGGGAGCGTTCGGGTGCGGTGGAAGTGGCGACTACAGAGGCCAAACGAGCATGGGAGAGAGGAAGAGGAGCTCACAGCGGGGTCGGAGAGGGGGTCAGCGAGCTCGGGGAGGTCCTGGCGGCGCCGAATCGACCGGAGACGGCTCGGGTGCCCGAGGTTGAAGACGAGGGCGAAGACGGCGTTTGGAGTCGCGTGGGTCAGCGGAGAGGTCCAGGGCGACGAGGCGGAGCTATTGGGCTTGTCGGAGGGGCGGAGGGGCGGGGGGTGGCTCTGGTGATGTCTACAGCGAACGGCGGCGAGGATCGCACTCGGCCATCGCGGGAGAGGGTGAGGGAGACGAGGGGGAGAGTGAGGGAGGATGAGAGGGGGACGTGGGGGTCGGCGTGGCATCCCTGGACGTCTCCAGGGCGTCGGCAGAAGCAGGAGGTGGCCGGCGTGTGGCCGCGGGCGCCGGCCACGCGCTCCTCGTCCTTCTGGCGGGAGGAGGACGACGACTGGCAAGGCCAGTCGGCTGGGCCAGCACAGGTAAGGCCCAGGTGGGCTTCCCTCTCTCTCTTTTTTTTCTGATTGTTTTCTTTTTCTATTAAACTACAACTGTTGGGCTTTATTAAAAATACTAAAACGTTTCCAAAAATCCTGAAAATAATTGTGGGCTCTGTTTAGAATATTTCCAACAACAAACATTTATTTCCAGAATTATTTGAGCATTTAAATTATTTTATAGCATTTAAATGCCCAAATTCAAATACTTATGATTTAATTCAATGACCTTCTGTTGACCTAGAAAATTGTGCACCAATTTTGCCAGAGGTTCTAACCCAAGACAAAGAGGGTGAACTTTTTAGAAGGGCATTTCAGGTTCATTGAAAATAATTTTAGTAAACCCTAGTTGTTTCCAGGGGGTGTTGGGGGTTTCTGCCTTCCCCATTTCAAATTTAAGAGGAATTTAAACATGATGCACACTCTAATGCTTGAACTAGCTAGGGTGTGACACACAATCCGTTGAAGAGGATATCACACGCTTGAGCATTGTATTGCAGCATCTTCAACTCTTCCGTGGTAGCTTCTCGGTTCGGTTCTCTCCCATCAAAGAATTCACATTGCAAGCCAATACACACAATAGCCCATACGACGGGGTTATGTCCAAGAATATGCATTTTCATCTTATGCTTCCAACTAGCAAAATTAGTACCATCAAAGTAAGGACCTCTACGGTGGTAATTTCCCTCGCTAGCTGCCATACTCTCCTAGGTTGTGAAACCAAGGCTATGACTTCCAAAAGCTATAAAAATCAAGGCAAATGGAGACCAAAGCTTTGATACCACTTGTAGGATTAAAAGTATGTCTAGAGGGGGTGATTAGACTATTTGGCCAAATAAAAGCTTATCCTTTTCCCAATTTTAGTTCTTGGAAGATTTTAGCACCTTTGGACAAGTCAAGCAATCTTAACACAATTCAAGCAAGCATGCAAAGAGTATATGAGCAGCGGAAAGTAAAGCATGTAACTTGCAAGAATGTAAAGGGAACGGTTTGGAGGATTCAAAGGAAATAGGAGACACGGATGTTTTTGTCGTGGTTCCGATACGTGGTGCTATCGTACATCCACGTTGATGGAGACTTCAACCCACGAAGTGTAATGGTTGCGCGAGTCCACGTAGGGCTCCACCCACGAAGGGTCCACGAAGAAGCAACCATGTCTATCCCACCATGGTCGTCGCCCACGAAGGACTTGCCTCACTAGCGGTAGATCTTCACGAAGTAGACAATCTCCTTGCCCTTACAAACTCCTTGGTTCAACTCCACAATCTTGTCAGAGGCTCCTAAGTGACACCTAGCCAATCAAGGAGACACCACTCTCCAAGAAGTAACAAATGGTGTGTTGATGATGAACTCCTTGCTCTTGTGCTTCAAATGATAGTCTCCCCAACACTCAGCTCTCTCTCTCTCACAGGATATGAATTTGGTGGAAAGAGGATTTGAGTGGAAAGCAACTTGGGGAAGGCTAGAGACCAAGATTCATATGGTAGGAATGGAATATCTTGGCCTCAACACAAGTGTAGGTGGTTCTTTCTCAGAAAAAGTAAGTTGGAAGTGTAGGTTTGTTCTGATGGCTCTCTTCATGAATGAAGAGGTGGTGGAGGGGTATATATAGCCTCCACACAAATGCTAACCATTACACACAACTTTCCAATCTCGGTGGGACCGATTCAGCAAAGCTAGTGACCGTTAGGGTTTTCGGTGGGACCGACATGCAACTCGGTAGGACCGATATGGTTAGGGTTAGGGCATAACGTAATCTCAGTGAGACCGATTACACAAACTCGGTGAGACCGATTTTGGTAATAAGCTAACCAGAGAGTTGGTCAAGTAAATTCGGTGGGACCGATCGCTCATTTCGGTGAGACCGAAACGTTACGAAGGGAAAACAGAGAGTTTACATTGCAATCTCGGTGGGACCGATCGCTCATCTCGGTAAGACCGAAATGTTACGAAGGGAAACAGAGAGATTACAATCCCATCTCGGTGAGACCGAGATCCCTATCGGTGAGACCGATTTGCCTAGGGTTTGTGGCAGTGGCTATGACATTTGAACTCGGTGGCGCCAGATAGAAAGAATCGGGGGGGCCGAGTTTGACTTTTGGTTTAGGTCATATGTGGATGTGAGAAAGTAGTTGAGGGTTTTGGAGCATATCACTAAGCATTTTGAGCAAGAGCCTCATTAAGCAACACCTCATCCCTTCTTGATAGTATTGGCTTTTCCTATAGACGCAATGTGATCTTGGATCACTAAAATAGAAAATGTAGGGATCACTAAAGTAGGTTAGACTCGGCAGTTGTTTCCCACGCAGAGGGGAGTACGACTGTACGAGGGTTTACTGGTTTGTCTGCTGTCGCCGGAGAATAACAGCAGGTGTGGGTGAGTAGAGGGATGGCTAGGCCAGCGATGGGAATACGGTTGGGCGGTGAGGCCTGCGCGACAGCACAGCCAGCCGCGGGGTGGAGGGAGCAGGCAGTCCCGCCGACGCTTGTTTGAGCGGCTGGAGCAAGAAGAGCAGAGATTGAAGAAGCACGACGACCGTTGGATGGACATCCAACAGTCACTGCTTGTGCGTCAACCTTTTTTTAGGAAAGCCTCAAATCTGTGGAAAACAACATACAGCCCATCCGCCATTATTTCTAATAATTTATAGCCCATTTGCTAATTCTTAAGGTTTTTTTGGAGCCCATATTCTTTTTGTTAGCATTACAACCCATATTGTGGCCATGGTTAAAAAATTATATGAAATTTTGCATATTTTGGTGCGGTCTGAACTGTTTTAATCCCGAAATTTCGAGTCACATTCAAACTGATTTTAAAAGTAAATGTATATCAATATAAAATCCAACAAATTGTCCATGCATTAAAATTAATGCAATTTAAAATCTCGAAATGAAAAAAAGAAATTTGAAACTAATTGCTGGTTTGATGTGTTTTAAAAATGTACAGCCCATTTCTCATTACTGATAGGCCGTTTTCTCGTCTAGCCGAATGAAGCTCTCCTCGTCTTGAAAGATTTGCAGCCCAATAGGCCTGACAAAGCGACTTACTTAGCAAATCACAAAAAACTGGGCTAGCCATTTTCAGAAAGAAAAAAACTACTGGGCCGGTATGTGGTAAACATAAAAGAGAAGGTTGTCTAGACAGGCCAGAGTGCCCCGCACAGCCCAGTTGACACCCTACTTCCATCTCAAAAACAAATTAGGTAAATGCCACTCCAATTATGGCGATTCATAAAAATGCCACTGCAATTTCCAAACTTTGAAAAATTCTAATGCAATTTTTGCAAACTTTGGAAAATGCCACTGCAATTTGCAAACTTTGAAAAACGCCACTCCAGACTTCAAAAAATGCCACTGGGAATGGCATGAAATGGCATTTTTCAAAGTTTGGAAATTGCAGTGGCATTTCTCAGAAACACCAGATTTGGAGTGGCATTTATCAAATTAACCCAAAACAAAAATAACTGGGCGAGCTACTGGGCGAGCTGCTGGGCCCTTGGTGCCAGCCGCTCGTTGTGCAATTCTCTCGTTTATTGACTACGTTGACAATGGCATGGGACCCAGATGTCAGAAATCCATTAGGAGGATCCATTTTTTTATTGCCTTGAAATAAGGAGGCACTTGCTTGCATACTGCCATGACCTTGGCGGGTCCCTGCTATCATCATCTCCATGTACAATCATCTCCTGATTGTGTATGCGTCAACTTGGTAGGCCCACAAGTCAGGACAAATACAACCCATTAAAAAAATAACAACCCATTCCATACGTTCAAACAGAAAGTTCAACAATCAGAGCAGAGTAACAGGTCTGATCCACATATAGAGTACTAAACTTCCACGTTGATAACCATCATAGCTAAGTTAACTATCTACTCCCACTAATACTCTAGTAGCGTACAAGTACTAACTTACTCTTAGCTAACTAGACGATGCCGGCCGCCATCTGCGATACACGCTAAATGATGGCACCGGCGTCCTCCTCCTCGCCTCGAACTTGCCAGAGGTGCGATAGGGCGCGTTGCTCGCGCGCCTTGGCCCTTTCCATGCCGGCGTGGTCCACCGAAGCTTCGGCTTCTAAGCGGGAAACCCACTTGATGAGCTGGTAGTAAAAATCGGCATCACGAACGTGTGCGTGCCCGACAGCCTCCAGGGCTATTTGCCAGGCGCCGGCCTCCACGTAGTCGGCCCAGTTGCGGGTGCTCTGCTCGCGACTCAGAGCGTCGGTGCCTTGCTGCTCCATGTCCCGCTGGAGGCGCAAATCGACGATACGCTACTCCTCCGCCAAGCGGTCGCGTTCCAACAACTCCTGCTCCTCCACTAGGCGGTCGCGCTCCAACAAGTCCTCGATCTCCGCATTGCCATCTAAATACCGATAAAATGCCTCCTCCCTCCATCTGCCTTCCGGTGAAAAACCAAACACTAGTTCCGGCGGTGACCGCCTCCGGCCTCGCCTATCGCGGATGGGCGGGGGCATGGCGGACGTGGCGAGAGCGAGGATAAGTGGCTTGCGATGTCGGGCCGGTGGGGGCTTATGAGGATAGGGCGAGTTGGGTCACGATTCCACCATAGAAGGCCGGGAAACAATACTTATAGGCGGAAGGTAGTGCGACGGTCATCGGAATTCAATGCATAATTAAGCAGGCATGGCTTAGCGCGCCATCTTGCCGTGGAAAACTAGAGAAACTAAAATTCTGACTGTGCCGTTTCGTCCCGTCCGTGCTGGGTCGCACGTTGGCATGACGGTCAAAAGAGTGCACTCGAATCATCTCCCTCCTTGTCAATAATGATTCCACGGATTTAAAAGGCCCACAACAATTAAAGCGCATCTTTTTTCGCATCAGTTAGCTGCCTTAATTATCACCGGCTGCAGGCAGGCACTCAAAATCGCTCGCAGCCAGTAATCGGAGCAGCATGCAACGAGTCGCAGCCGAGGGCATTAGTTGATGAACTTTAGCTGGGAGATAAGGCATTTGCGAACGTTTTCGCTGGCAGTTTCTTCAGATTCGCATGGCATTTTCTTTAGAGCAGCTTGTCAGTTTCTTCAGAGGTAGGCATTTTTATTCAAAAAACTGCCACTTCGGATCTTGCGTCACAACTAAAACCGCCAGGAGCGCATTAGTAGGCTATCTAGTGATTGATGAGTAACTTGTAAACACTGAGCGAACAGATATAATGAACTGTTAATGCATCTCAATGATTCACAGATCATATACAAATATGTAGCTCCAAAAGCAAAGATCAGCCACAACTAAAACCAACTAGTACGATTCCCATACATAAGATCAACATGTTAATGCATCTCAATGATTCACAGATCATATACAAATATGTAGCTCCAAAAGCAAAGATCTAGAAAAAACATATGTTCTTCCTACTAACATGGATGCTTCTCTTGGCCAACATTCAGTACAGACTGAAAGACAAATTTGTTTGTGAAGTCTACAATTCCTCTTGCAAACGTAAGTGGTTTCACCAACAACTGGAACCATGAGAATGAACCACACATGATGGAGGAACATCCACTGCAATATGATTTGGTCTTCTCTCGATCACACGGCGAGACTATTTTCGGAATACAAACTTTAACTTAGGCAAAATGATGCCCATTGTATAATCAGACCAAAGCAATGAAGCACCTAGTGTTGGCTAATAAATAGTACAGTACTACTTTTCTGCAGTCCATGAAGTGACTATCCAATCTTTCTATGTCTATTTTCAAATGGCACTGCATGTAGTGACTATACTATTCTCTTGTGCAGTTCAACCAAAACAACGGTCACTTTGTGTGTTTGCCAAATTACGGGCAGACATCACTGTCTGCACAAATATCAAGCAGCTAGTAAATATATACCCCACCTTGTATTTTCGGTTTAAACATGTCTCTTCCGCTTAGCATCTGTCATGTTTTGCACTGGACAATTTAATACAGTCATGTTTTTCCCTGGACAATTTCTGAATTGATTTGCTTGTTCAGAGTAGAAATATAGCGCCTATTCTTCATCAGACCAAGGATATCCATGTTCGCCGTGATGGAAGAGGTGAAATCGATACAACCGAAATTGAGCATCCAATCATTGAATCATGTCCTGCACCTCCAATGTAGGTCCACCCTGCCAATAAATTCACATGCAAACCATTACTATTACTATCTAATGACCGTACAAAAAGAGTAGCAAGATAGTAGCAAACCATGTACCTTCTTAATGAACAGCTCATAGTGCCACCAATTGGATATAAAGGTTAGGAAGAAAACATGCTCCTAATGTTGAACTAGTTGGACTTTTTGTGCAGCTCCACTAAAATCGAGCATCCCTGTTTGCATAGATATTGAAAGTGTGATTACTATAAAAGTGGCACTAGTTGAAGCATAGACTCACAAATATAAGCATTCCAATTTCTTCATGGGAAAAGGTAGCAAGACTGTTTCTAACCACCTATTTGAAGGAATAAACAAGGCAACACCGGCTGATGTCAGAAAGGCATATATAGTTCTTTTTGAAAGAATGATCGATTCCTGACCTTTCCTCTTCTTTTAAGCATATTTTGTGCAGTTCAACTAAAATAAAATGTCATCACCGCCTTGACAATTTAGTGACACTGTACAAAAGGAAATGACTTAACATTACATCATGATGTCAGGTATGTAGTCGACAGGCATTAGAGACAAACTTACATACCTCCTCCGATAACATAATGAACATTAATTTTAACAAAGGTGTGACTAGCTTTACCGAGATAATTTGAGTGAACTCTACACCCTCTGTTCCTTAATATAAGATGTTTTCGCGGTTCAGTTTAAAGTACCCAAACGTCTAGTATTTAGAAAAACAGGTAGTAGTTTTCTTGAGCACATATCTGGGAAATCTTGCCACACTTTATTTATGTCCATACGCTAATGCAACACCATTCAAAATTTCGAATACTGCAAATATACACTAATCCAGTGGCTAGTGCAACAGTAGAGTAGTTATTTTATTACAGGGTACAGTACAATGGTTTTACTGAACAGATTTCAATAAACTCTAGCACTGGAAGATTTCTATAATAATTAACAATACACAATGTAAAGGTAACAAGTTTCAGCATTGGTATACTAGCTGTGCATGAGCATTAAACCAAATACAAAAGTCTGAAGGTAACTAGCATTATTAACTAATGACAGTATAAAATTTTTGCAAACCATGTACCTCCAAGGTAAATATCATTTCGAACTCGGGGGGACCTCAAAAATTGCTATCCCAATCTTGATAATCGATCAAACATAAAAACTTGATCGAACGAATCAAGAGAATGGCCGGAGGAGGAGGTGCCCACTCTTGACCTTCCTCTTGTCTTCATAAGTTTTTGTGCAGTTTAACCAAAATAAAATGACATTAGCGCCTTGGAATTTTGGTGACACTGTACAAAAAATTAACTTATCTCATGAAAGTGAGGTATGTAATCTATAAGCATTAACAGTGCAAAAATCTGAAGGTAGTAACAAGTTTCATCATTGGTATACTGGCTGTGCAACATCATTAGAATGCCTTAGCTGAAAAATCTTTAATACATCCACAATCAACAGCTAACCCTGAAAATAATCCAGTGATACTAAATGACATTGCTTAAATTTATCGGTGGCATTAGACTGAGTGCGGCATTAGTTAAATGTGGCATCACTTTAGTAGTAGCATTGCTTGACTAGACTGTTGGAGTTATACTAACAGCAAAAAAGTGATAATAAGAGCATGGGAGGCCCGTTCGGACAGTGGGCGCACCAGTACGACGTACCTCCACAGACGCATAGAGTGGTGAGGGAGGTATGGTTGCCCAGAGCAACAAATATCCAGGCATCATATGTGGATTACGTCCCATTTTTGTTATGTTTAGCCACCTTTTTCCTATGTGAGGACAACAAACCGATCGACCTGTTCATTCTCTATTGCGTTGCCATGCCTTTCTACCCTTCTTCAACCAAGAGACATGAGACTCGTTCCTTAGCTACTGATTTTTCCACTTTTCAACCTAGATGCGGGTTCGATGCCTACTCTCTTGGATAGTAAATCTCCCTTCCTTTCCTTATTCAACCCAGACATGGATTAGTCTACATGAAGTAGGGTTTCCTTTAATAGTGCAAATTAAGGTTTTCGTCTGCGTGACCAACAGAGTAGAGGATAGCAAATTGGGAAGATTGTGGAGTGGAAAAAGATCCACATGCAGCGACATGGTAGATGGGGCAATAGAACAAGGTTATGGTTCGAAAAGAGGTAGCATACCTGAGGGTCAGCGGGAAGTGGCTTCGCTCGTGGTCGTCGTCCTCCGCACGCACTACGGCAGCGAGCTTGGGGACGGAGGCCATCCCGCGCGGGCGCTAGGTCTGAGAGGACGGCTTGTCGTTAGTGCGTGACCTTGCTCGCCGACGACGAGTGTGTCATTTTCTTCCCTGGAGGATCTGTGACCACCGGTGAGGAGGGAGAGAGAGGCCGTCATTTTTAGATCTGGAGAGAGGGTGATAGTGTGAGAAGCAAGTGGGCAGCCCTTAGCAAGAAAGCTCTGAAGCTCCAGCCTATATATCTTTTTTATACTACTAGTACTAGAGGTGGAGTAGTCGTAGAGTAGTTTATATTTTCTCTGCAAACAGTACCAGTTAGTCATGCTTCAAAACTGAATGGCACGCCATTAAAAAAATAAAGTTGAGAAATAATACGGCACTTCGGGCCAACGCGGCGAGATCGCATTTTGCATGAGAAATTACACACCATGTTTCGTTGACATGTGGTCCCGTTACAACATGTCAGTGAGACGATGGCGAGTCCTTTTGTACAATTTCCGAAAGGACGTGTAGGCCGGGGCACCTCTTCGTGTACCGTGGCAATCTGGCAACCGTCCACCGACTCTTCGCCTTTCCCTCTCGATTTGGAACTGTTGTCACACGCTCTTCCTCCCTCCTCCATTTTCCTTGACCCTTCCTTCTGCAATTGTTCGATCGCCTTCTCCATGGAGGGAACAAGCCGGAAACGACCCCGTTATTCTTGCCCTGATCTGAAAGATGACATGGTGGGGGAACTCATTGATCGGTGCGACGTCATCACCTCGGCTAGCATGGCAGGTTCGTTCAAGAACATTCTCAACTCAATTAATAACATCATTACAAGGAACCCAAGGGTCCAGGAGCCGTTTGATCTCCCTTATCTTCTTCACTATAAGCTTGTTCGCATGGGCGTGGACGACGGAGGCCTCACCTTGTGCAAGTTGATGCCGCTTGATAATGGTACGTGTGATGTCAAGATGCCATCGCTTCAGGGTAAGGCCTGGGCTGGCGCAAATGGAGATTGGTTTGTTTATATTGGGTACAATTGTGAGTGGGAACTTGTGAATGTGTACACTCGTCAGCGGATTCCACTTCCAAAAATCTCAGAGTGCCCTGAGGTTGAGCACACAGATGATCTACGTACGTTCAAATACGATCATGGTGACTGTCGTATACGGAAGATAGCAATTTGTCGAGTTCCCAACCACTCTTGGAATTACAAGAACTATCAAGTTGTTGCTATCTTCGACAAGCTTGTTGCCTTCCTTACTGATTCCACGGTTCGTCCATGGATATTGCTCAAAAGTTAGTTTCTGTACATGGATGAGTACTGTGATGCAATTGAATACGAGGATCTTGTGTTTGCTGCCACCACTCGTGGCACTGTTTTTGCATGGGATCCTCGTTGTTTCGGTACATTTGCCTTCCACCGTAATTATAATTGTTTCATCCACATGCATGCAGGTTAGCAAGTTTCCCTTTACTAATTAACCTTCTTCTTGTGTTTCCAAGGTCCTATGAACATTCCACCACCTATAGTTGAAAATTTTTATAACCAAGGGGGAGATGACGATAGTGATGATCACGAGCATGAGGACGAGCAGAACTTATATACTCAGTGGCGCCTGGCAACTAATTCCGATGGATCACCTCTTCTTGTCTGTATACAGTGCACTGTGATTTATTACTACTGAGGTAGAAGGTGTTCTCTCCCATGGTCGCCCTCTCCGGACCTATTCCAATACCCGTTGCAGGGTATTCGGGATGGATACTAGTGTGCTAGCGCCAACACCTTCTCCCTGGTATAGTATTGATAGTCTTGGAGAAAACTCGCTCTTCCTTGGACAAAACTATCCAATGATGGTGAAAGGCGACCCAGCTGCTGTTGACACAACGTTACTACCATTTATGAGAAGCAACTGTATCTATACCTCGGACATTGCGGTGGTTCCCTACCCTGGTCCTGATATATGCCGCTTCAGCCTGGATGTTCAGTCATGCGTTGCTCTCGATATTGACAATAGCTGGCCCTTCCCAGAGCACCTATGGTTCAAAGCAAGCATTTCCAACGCCGAGGATTGGTTGAGTTGAAGTTCATTTCATTGCTTGTTATTTGTTGTGTGATGAAAACTTCAGTATTTACTAGAATGTTTTGTTGGAAATAATCTATAATCCAACATGTATCATCGTTGTCGTTGTGTGTTGATGACTTGTTGTATGTAATGAATGGTACATTTGCAAATACGTGTCATAGACTCAATTTATGAATGGTTTTCGAGTTGCTTCTTGGAGTGTGAGTACCGTAGTAGTATAGCCAGCATCCGGTTAGTATATGAAGTTGGCACATCACATAGAGCCAACCTAATATTGGAGTACCAGATCTGAGATGCCACGTGTACCAGATGAATGACTCCAAGTTCGACCACCGTGATGCTATGTGCGAGCCGAGGAACACTGTTAGAGAGACACCCCTCATAATTTTCCTACATTGGTCGTTTGATTCATAGGATAGAATGCTATAGGATTTTTTTCCTATGTAATCATGTTTTAATTGGCAATCAAGCATCCACTCCAACTTTTGTTTCACTTCCTTTGATCCTACGAAGAGAGTACTTGCTCTAAATGATGTGCCACTGCAAGAGCCGCCTATATTAATTAACCATGCTCTAAAAAGGTGGACCAACTTTGGCTATAGTAGTACTGTACTAGGTTAGTAGGTGACCTTGCGCTTGGCTCTTCTCCTCTTCCGGAAGTTGAACAATAATGATGGTACTACTTCTAGCAATCTGACACCAAATGAACTGTTGCACGTCCTTCGCTTGTAAGCAAAATTTTCTCCTCGGGCTGCGAGCCACCGCGCATGCGTTGGCGAGGGAGAAGGCGTAGTAAGAAAGCTTCTCGTCGTTCTGCGAGTTGATGAGACACATCAAAGTTACGTATTTCTTAGTACTCTCTTCAAAAAGGGCCGACCATGTCCATGGCTACCATCCCATGCTCTGTCATTGAGTATGTGCACTATTCACGTGCCATCGAGGAGAAAAAATATTGCGTAGTACTAGGTGCTACCTCTTAAGCACTGCGTTGGTTTTCCCTTGAAGAGGAAATGGTGATGCAGCAAAGTAGCGTAAGTATTTCCCTTAGTTTTTGAGAACCAAGGTATCAATCTAGTAGGAGGTCACGCACGAGTCCCTCGCACCTACACAAACAAATAAATCCTCGCAACCAAAGCGATAAGGGGTTGTCAATCCCTACACGGTCACTTACGAGAGTGAGATCTGATAAATATGATAGGATAATATTTTTGGTATTTTTATGATAAAGAGAAATAAAAGGTGCAAGTAAAATAAATGGCAAGTAAATAAATAAGTATTGGAAGATTAATATGATGGAAGATAGACCCGGGGGCCATAGGTTTCACTAGTGGCTTCTCTCAAGAGCATAAGTATTTACGGTGGGTGAACAAATTACTGTTGATGAATTGACAGAATTGAGCATAGTTATGAGAATATCTAGGTATGATCATGTATATAGGCATCACGTCCGAGACAAGTAGACCGACTCCTGCCTGCATCTACTACTATTACTCCACACATCGACCGCTATCCAGCATGCATCTAGAGTACTAAGTTCAAGAGAACAGAGTAACGCTTTAAGCAAGATGACATGATGTAGAGGGATAAACTCATGCAATATGATATAAACCCCATCTTGTTATCCTCGATGGCAACAATACAATACGTGCCTTGCTGCCCCTACTGTCACTGGGAAAGGACACCGCGAGATTGAACCCAAAACTAAGCACTTCTCCCATTGCAAGAAAGATCAATCTAGTAGGCCAAACCAAACTGATAATTCAAAGAGACTTGCAAAGATAACCAATCATACATAAAAGAATTCAGAGAAGATTCAAATATTGTTCATAGATAAACTTGATCATAAACCCACAATTCATCGGTCTCAACAAACACACCGCAAAAGAAGATTACATCGAATAAATCTCCGCAAGAGAGGGGGAGAACTTTGTATTGATATCCAAAAAGAGAGAAGAAGCCATCTAGATAATAACTATGGACCCGTAGGTCTGAAGTAAGCTACTCACACTTCACCGGAGGGGCTATGGTGTTGATGTAGAAGCCCTCCATGATCGATGCCCCCTCCAGCGGAGCTCCGGAAAAGGTCCCAAGATGGGATCTTGTGGATACAGAAAGTTACAGCGGTGGAATTAGGGTTTTGGCTCCGTATCTGGTAGTTTGGGGGTACGTAGGTATATATAGGAGGAAGGAGTACGTCGGTGGAGCAACAGGGTGCCCACGATGGTGGAGGGCGTGCCTGGGCGGGGGGGGTAGGCGCGCCCCCTACCTCGTGCCTTCCTCGTTTATTGCTTGACGTAGGGTCCAAGTCCTCTGGATCATGTTCGTTCCGAAAATCACGTTCCCGAAGGTTTCATTCCGTTTGGACTCCGTTTGATATTCTTTTTCTGCGAAACCCTAAAATAGGCAAAAAGACAGCAATTCTGGGTTGGGCCTTCGGTTAATAGGTTAGTCCCAAAAATAATATAGAAGTGTATAATAAAGCCAATAATGTCCAAAACAGAATATAATATAGCATGGAACAATCAAAAATAATAGATACGTTGGAGACGTATCAAGCATCCCCAAGCTTAATTCCTGCTCGTCCTCGAGAAGGTAAATGAGAAAAACGGAATTTTTGATGTGGAATGCTACTTGGCATAATATCAATGTAATTCTTCTTAATTGTGGTATGAATATTCAGACCCGAAAGATTCAAGCCAAAAGTTCAATATTGACATAGAAATAATAATACTTCAAGCATACTAACTAAGCAATTATGTCTCTTCAAAATAACATGGCCAAAGAAAGTTATCCCTACAAAATCATATAGTTTGGCTATGCTCTATCTTCACCACACAAAGTATTTAAATCATGCACAACCCCTATGACAAGCCAAGCAATTGTTTCATACTTTTGGTGTTCTCAAACTTTTTCAATCTTCACGCAATACATGAGCGTGAGCCATGGGCATAGCACTTTAGGTGGAATAGAATGGTGGTTGTGGAGGAGACAAAAAGGGGGAACATAGTCTCACATCAACTAGGCGTATCAACGGGCTATGGAGATGCCCATCAATAGATATCAATGTGAGTGAGTAGGGATTGCCATGCAACGGATGCACTAGAGCTATAAGTACATGAAAGCTCAACAAAAGGAACTAAGTGGGTGCCCATCCAACTCGCTTGCTCACTAAGACCTAGGGCATGTTGAGGAAGCCCATCATTGGAATATACAACCAAGTTCTTATAATGAAAAATTCCCACTAGTATATGAAAGTGATAACATAGGAGACTCTCTACTATGAAGATCATGGTGCTACTTTGAAGCACAAGTGTGGTAAAAGGATAGTAGCATTGTCCCTTCTCTCTTTTTATCTCATTTTTTATTTGGGCATTTTCCTTTTTTTAGGGCCTCTTTTTTTCGTCCGGAGTCTCATCCCGACTTGTGGGGGAATCATAGTCTCCATCATCCTTTCCTCACTTGGGACAATGCTCTAAAAATGATGATCATCACACTTTTATTTACTTACAACTCAACAATTACAACTCAACAATTACAACTCAATACTTAGAACAAAATATGACTCTATGTGAATGCCTCCGGCGGTGTACCGGGATATGCAATGAATCAAGAGTGACATGTATGAAAGAATTATGAACGGTGGCTTTGCCACAAATACAATGTCAACTACATGATCATGCAAAGCAATATGACAATGATGGAGCGTGTCATAGTAAACGGAATGGTGGAAAGTTGCATGGCAATATATCTTGGAATGGCTATGGAAATGCCATGATAGGTAGGTATGGTGGCTGTTTTGAGGAAGGTATATGGTGGGTGTATGATACCGGCGAAAGGTGCGCGGTATTAGAGAGGCTAGCAATGGTGGAAGGAAGAAAAGTGTGTATGATCCATGGACTCAACCTTAGTCATAAAGAACTCATATACTTATTGCAAAAATCTACAAGTTATCAAAGTAAAGTATTACGCGCATGCTCCTAGGGGGATAGATTGGTAGGAAAAGACCACCGCTCGTCCCCAACCACCACTCATAAGGAAGACAATCAATAAATAAATCATGCTCCGACTTCATCACATAAAGGTTCACCATACGTGCATGCTACGGGAATCACAAACTTTAACACAAGTATTTCTCAAATTCACAACTACTCGACAAGCATGACTCTAATATTACCATCTCCATATCTCAAAACAATTATCAAGTATCAAACTTCTCATAGTATTCAACAGACTCATAAGAAAAAAATTATTAATCTTGAATGCCTAACACAATTAAAGCAAATTACCATGCTGTTTTGTAGGAATATCAAAATAATCTAAGTGAAGCATGAGAGAACAATAGTTTCTAAAAAACAAATCCACCGACGTGCTCTGAAAGATATAAGTGAAGCACTAAAGCAAAAACTATATAACTCAAAAGATATAAGTGAACCACATAGAGTATTCTAACAATTTCCGAATCATGTGTGTCTCTCTAAAAAGGTGTGTACAACAAGGATGATTGTGGAAAACTAACAAATAAAGACTCAAATAATACAAGACGCTCCAATTAAAACACATATCATGTGGTAAATAAAAATATAGCTCCAAGTAAAGTTACCGATGGAAGTAGACGAAAGAGGGGATGCCTTCGGGGGCATCCCCAAGCTTTGGATTTTAGGTGTCCTTTGATTATCTTGGGGTGCCATGGGCATCCCCAAGCCTAGGCTCTTTCCACTCCTTGTTCCATAATCCATCAAATCTTGTACCCAAAACTTGAAAACTTCACAACACAAAACTTAAGGTAGAAAATCTCGTGAGCTCCGTTGGCGAAACAAAAAAAACACCACTTCAAGGTACTGTAATGAACTCATTCTTTATTCATAGTGGTGTTAAACCTACTGTATTCCAACTTCTCTATGGTTTATAAACTATTTTACTAGCCATAGATTCATCAAAATAAGCAAACAACACACGAAAAACAGAATCTGTCAAAAACTGAACAGTCTGTAGTAATCTGTAGCTAACATAATATCTGGAACCCAAAAAATTCTAAAATAAATTGCTGGACGTGAGGAATTTATCTATTAATCATCTGCAAAAATAATTAACTAAATATCACTTTCCAAATAAAAATGGCAGCAATTCTCGTGAGCGCTAAAGTTTCTGTTTTTTTACAACAAGATTAAATGAACTTTCCCCAAATCTTCCCAACGGTTCTACTTGGCACAAACACTAATTAAACACACAAAAAACAACCAAAACAGAGGCTAGATAAATTATTTATTACTAAACAGGACCAAAAAGCAAGGAATAAAAATAAAATTGGGTTGCCCCCCAACAAGCGCTATCGTTTAACGCCCCTAGCTAGGCATAAAAGCAAGGATAGATCTAGGTATTGCCATCTTTGGTAGGCAATCCATAAGTGGCTCTCATAATAGATTCATAAGGTAATTTAATTTTCTTTATAGGGAACTGTTCCATGCCTTTCCTTAACGGAAATTGGAATCTAATATTCCCTTCCTTCATATCAATAATTGCACCAATCGTTCTAAGAAAAGGTCTACCAAGAATAATAGGACATGAAGGATTGCAATCTATGTTAAGAACAATAAAATCTACGGGCACATAATTGCTATTTGCAACAATAAGAACATCATTAATTCTTCCCATAGGTTTCTTAATAATGGAATCCGCAAGGTGCAAGTTTAAAGAGCAATCATCAAAATCACGGAAACCTAGCAAATCACACAAAGTCTTTGGAATCATGGAAACACTAGCACCCAAAGCACACAAAGCATAGCATTCATGATCTTTAATTTTAATTTTAATAGTAGGTTCCCACTCATCATAAAGTTTTCTAGGGATAGAAACTTCCAACTCAAGTTTTTCTTCATAAGATTGCATCAAAGCATCAACGATATGTTTAGTAAAAGCTTTGTTTTGACTATAAGCATGAGGAGAATTTAGCACGGATTGCAACAAGGAAATACAATCTATCAATGAGCAATTATCATAATTAAATTCCTTGAAATCCAAAATAGTGGGTTCATTACTATTTAAAGTTTTGACTTCTTCAATCCCACTTTTAACAATTTTAGCATCAAGATCTAAAGACTCCAAATTTTTGGAACGCCGTCTAGGTAAAGGTGGATCATATTCAGTCCCATCATTATCATGATTCATATTGCAAAACAAAGATTTGATAGGGGACACATCGATAACTTTTAGATCTTCATCTTTATCTTCCAAAAAAATCCGGCTTAGCGGCCATCTTATTAACTAAGGTGGCTTGCTTATCCAAAACTTCAGCTATTAACTTCTCAAGATTAGCAATCTGAGATTTCAAACCATCGAATTCTTTAGACATATCATCGATCTCTTTATTCATATAACCGATAAAACTTTTTTATTCTTTAAGCTCATTTCTAAAGAAATTATTATGCTCAAATTGTAAAACCATAAAACTCCTGACATTGCTTTCGATCTCTTCTGACCTTTTGAGGTGAAGATCACCAAATCTTGCTAGAGCCATCGTGACAAGAAAGGAATCAAACATGCAAGCAAACAAGAGATGGGCAAATGGAGAAAGAGAGGGAGGATGGAGAGAGAGGGCGAATAAAACAACAAGGGTGAAGTGGGGGAGAGGAAAACGAGAGGCAAATGGCAAATAATGTAATGCAGGAGATAAGGGTTTGTGATGGGTACTTGGTATGTCTTGACTTGCAACGGCGCCACAAGTGACTCGTTGTCGGGAGTCAAATCTTGACTTGTCTTGAGCGAACCTCCCCGGCAACGGCGCTAGAAATCCTTCTTGCTACGTCTTGAGCATTGCGTTGGTTTTCCCTTGAAGAGGAAAGGGTGATGCAGCAAAGTAGCGTAAGTATTTCCCTCAGTTTTTGAGAACCAAGGTTTCAATCCAGTAGGAGGCCGCGCATGAGTCCCTCGCACCTACACAAACAAATAAATCCTCGCAACCAACACGATAAGGGGTTGTTAATCCCTACACGGTCACTTACGAGAGTGAGATCTGATAGATATGATAGGATAATATTTTTGGTATTTTTATGATAAAGAGAAATAAAAGATGCAAGTAAAATAAATGGCAAGGAAATAACTAAGTATTGGAAGATTAATATGATGGAAGATAGACCCGGGGGCCATAGGTTTCACTAGTGGCTTCTCTCAAGAGCATAAGTATTTACGGTGGGTGAACAAATTACTGTTGAGCAATTGACAGAATTGAGCATAGTTATGAGAATATCTAGGTATGATCATGTATATAGGCATCATGTTCGAGACAAGTAGACTGACTCCTGCCTGCATCTACTACTATTACTCCACACATCGACTGCTATCCAGCATGCATCTAGAGTATTAGGTTCAATATAACAGAGTAACGCTTTAAGCAAGATGACATGATGTAGAGGGATAAACTCATGCAATATGATATAAACCCCATCTTGTTATCCTCGATGGCAACAATACAATACGTGCCTTGCTGCCCCTACTGTCACTGTGAAAGGACACCGCAAGATTCAACCCAAAGCTAAGCACTTCTCCCATTGCAAGAAAGATCAATCTACTAGGCCAAACCAAACTGATATTTCAAAGAGACTTGCAAAGATAACCAATCATACATAAAAGAATTCAGAGAAGATTCAAATATTGTTCATAGATAAACTTGATCATAAACCCACAATTCATCGGTCTCAACAAACTGTAGGATCGAAAGTATGTCTAGAGGGGGGTGATTAGACTACTTGACCAAATAAAAACTTAACCTTTTCCCAATTTTAGTTCTTGGCAGATTTTAGCTATTGTAAGACAAGTCAAGCAATCATCACATAATTCAAGCAAGCATGCAAAGAGTATATTGGCAGCGGAAAGTAAAGCATGCAACTTGCAAGAATGTAAAGGGAAGGGTTTGGAGAATTCAAATGCAATTGGAGACACGGATGTTTTTCCCGTGGTTCGGATAGGTGGTGCTATCCTACATCCACGTTGATGGAGACTTCAACCCACGAAGGGTAACGGTTGCGCGAGTCCACGGAGGGCTCCACCCACAAAGGGTAACGGTTGTGCGAGTCCACGAAGGGCTGCACCCACGAAGGGTCCACGAAGAAGCAACCACCCACAAAGGGTCCACGAAGAAGCAACCTTGTCTATCCCACCATGGCCATCGCCCACAAAGGACTTGCCTCACTAGCGGTAGATCTTCACGAAGTAGGCGATCTCCTTGCCCTTACAAACTCCTTGGTTCAACTCCACAATCTTGTCGGAGGCTCCCAAGTGACACCTAGCCAATCTAGGAGACACCACTCTCCAAGAAGTAACAAATGGTGTGTAGGTAATGAACTCCTTGCTCTTGTGCTTCAAATGATAGTCTCCCCAACACTCAACTCTCTCTCATAGGATTTGGATTTGGTGGAAAGAAGATTTGAGTGGAAAGCAACTTGGGAAGGCTAGAGATCAAGATTCATATGGTAGGAATGGAATGTCTTGATCTCAACACATGAGTAGGTGGTTCTCTCTCAGAACATATGAGTTGGAATTGTGTATGTGTTCTGATGGCTCTTTCTCCGAATGAAGAGGTGGTGGAGGGGTATATATAGCCTCCACACAAAATCCAACCACTACACATAGTTTTCCAATCTCGGTGGGACCGAATCAACAAACTCGGTCAGACCGAAAAGGTAAACCTAGTGACCGTTAGAGATTTTCGGTGGGACTGACATGCAACTCGGTAGGACCGATATGGTTAGGGTTTGGGCATAACGTAATCTCGGTGAGACCGATTACACAAACTCGGTGAGACCGATTTTGGTAATTAGCTAACCAGAGAGTTGGTCAGGCAAACTCGGTGGGACCGATTTGCTCTTTCAGTGAGACCGAAAAGTTACAAAAAGAAAACATTGAATTTACATTGCAATCTCGGTGGGACCGATTCGCTCTTTCGGTGAGACCGAAAAGTTACAGAAGGGAAATAGAGAGTTTGCAATCCCATCTCGGTGAGACCGAGATCCCTATCGGTAGAACCGATTTTCTAGGGTTTGGCAGTGGCTTATGACAAGTGAAACTCGGTGGCGCCGGATAGAAAGAATCGGTAGGACCGAGTTTGGCTTAGGGTTTAGGTCATAAGTGGATATGGGGAAGTAGTTGAGGGTTTTTGGAGCATATCACTAAGCACATGAAGCAAGAGGCTCATTAAGCAACACCTCATCCCTCCTTGATAGTATTGGTTTTTCCTGAAGACTCAATGTGATCTTGGATCACTAAAATGTAAAATGAAGAGTCTTGAGCTTTTGAGCTTGAGCCAATCCTTTGTCCTTAGCATTTTGAGGGTTCCACTTTCACATCCATGCCATGCCAATCATTGAGCTTTCCTGAAATAATCATCTTGGAATAGCATTAGCTCAATGAGCTATATGTTGTTATGAATTACCAAAACCACCTAGGGATAGTTGCACTTTCAATCTCCCCCTTTTTGGTAATTGATGACAACATATAGATCAAAGCTTTGACAAATGATAATAAGCATGAAATATATCGTTGCTTTGAGAAGTATGTGACAAGTAAGAGCTCCCCCTAAATTTGTGCATATTTAAAATTTGCTTTGGACTGCAAATGCACAAGGATTTAGAGTCATGGGTTACTCTTCCATGTCACATACATCTTGGTGGAGCGCTTAAAATGATAAGAATGAAATACATGCACTCATCACCAAGAATAGTAAATGATCACATAAGATAGATAAGATAATAGCATTAAGTGTAGCTTATGATCAAACACATGATCATCAATGTCTCACAAGCAATGACATAGTATCTCAAGCACTCAAAAGCAAACAAAGTTCGAAAGACCACCAAATAAAGCAACAGAGAAAAAAGCAACACTCTCTCTCTCGAAGCCTATGATCTATACATCTTCTCCCCCTTTGGCAACAAGTTACCAAAAAGTTCCTAGAAAATGCATAGTGCTAGATCGACGCTCAGGCTAGATCTTCAGGTGGTGGTGGAGTCCGGATCACTCCAAGGACGAAGGCTTCCGTAGACGCTGAAGTAGACGCTGGAGTTGGAGCTGAAGTAGACGCTGGAGTAGGTTGGGCTGGTGCTACAGCTGGAGCTGAGGGAGTTGCTCTTGTGTCAGGAACTGGCATTGCAGACGACCTCGGACCTCGTGGCACTCTGGCAAAGGCATCAGTGGCTGTCTTCCCTTTCCTCTCCTGCATATCATCTTGGAGCTGCCCCACTGCAATCTGAATCTCTGTCACCTTGACATCCAAGTCATAGAACTTTTGTTCCATGATTCTCTCTAGGCTTGCCTGGTTCTGAGTTAGGGTGGCTAGTCCTTTCTCAATTCGCAGGGTGGATGCAATTAGGTAACCAAGCTGCTCTTGTTTGGTTTTCAGGAAATATTCAGATGCCTCCTCTTGAGTTGGCATCTTGGCAGCTTTCTCCTTCCTCGCCTTCTCCTTCTTTGCTTGTGCTTGTGCAGACGATGGTTCATTTTCAGTCATCACAACTTGATTGTCCTCAAAATCTGGATGGATGGGCAGGTGTTCCTTGTCCAATAAGTATATGCCCATGCCCATCTTTGAGTTAATGAGCTCCTGAATTTGAGGGGCATATCCACAGCTCCTCTTCTGGTCTGCTGCAGTCCTCTTGATAGTCTCTACTATGAGGCTCATGACCTTGAATTTCTGAGGTACATCAAATACATGAAGCAAATTGATCGCATGGCCTCTGATCATCTTGTGATCACCTGACTTGGGCAAGAGAGTGTGCCTCAAAATCCAATTGATGGTTGGCAGCCCTGACAGAAGGTAATGTACTGAGCCAAACTTGAAAGTTTCAAGAGCTTCATTTGGAATTTCCTAGTACATATTGGACATTGAGTTATGGTCCATCTTCTTCTTGGCATATATGTCCAAGTCATCCTCATTTTCCTCTGGGGCATTGATCAACTTTGCCCATTCCTCAACTGTAGATTGGTACCTTGTACCCTCAGAGATCCATGTGATCCTCCCATCCGGATAAAAATGTGCTGTGGAGTAGAACTACATTATAAGCTCCTCATTCCACTTTGTGAGCTTCTGCCCAACAAAGTCAGCTACTCCACAAGCTATGAAGCTGTCATACACTCCAGGGTAGTGTTCCTCATTTTCCTTCATGCAGGTCCAGTCGACCCATCTCATGTCACAAACAATGGGCTTCTTGTCCAACAAAACTGTCTCATAGAAGTCCTGCTGTTCCTTAGTGTGGAACCTGTATTCAACAGCAGTCCTCCTCCTTGAAGCATACGGATCGGCTTCTCTCCACTTCCTGAGCCCTGAGTCTCTCCTGAGCATCATATCCTCAGCCACAGGATGAGCATCGTTGTGGTCTGGGATCTTGGGCTTGAGTTTTCTGAGTACTTGCTCTTCATCATCTTCTTCTGCAGCTTCAGGCACTGGGGCCTT